>NC_092118.1:21223794-21353505 GCF_045679555.1 Salvelinus alpinus
AGTAGTTATGACCCTGCCAGCATGAACTTCCCCCTACACTAACACACACACTCACACACACCGTGCTCAGAGTGCTACATATGGGACTATTTTCTCCCTCTCCATCCCCTATCACCACACACCAGTCTAAGTGTCTATCCAATCACCAAGCAGGAATGATTATCATCTGACGATGGAACGATCACTAAACCAATAATATTTGATGATGCATCGTTAACAATCTCCACGTGTTTGTTTATGTTCCTTTGCACTGTTGATTCCCACCACTTGTGGTCTGTCAAACAGACAGTATGGAGTGGGGTCTTATGGGGCGGCGTTATTGATCACTCAGAGGTCTCCGACCAGCCAATGACTGCCCTGTGTCATGATAGATAGGTTTAAAATCCAATCGGTGGTGGCCTGTCACATCGCACACAGCCATTGTTTGTTATTGCAGGTGAGAAATGATCCTATAGGAGGTAAACTTGGCCATGTTGAGGGAAAGGGGGGATGAGAGGAGAGAAAGGGAACAGTGGAGGTCAGAAGGTAAGGAGCGATGGAGAGGATGGTGATAAAGTGAGAGTCAAAGAGGGATTGGCCTACACAGAGCCATGGATTTTATATTCTGAAAATATGGCTATGGGCCTACATACAGTTGAAGTCAGAAGTTTACATACACTTAGGTTGGAGTCATTACAACACATTTTTCAACCACTCCACAAATTTCTTGTTAACAAACGATAGTTTTGGCAAGTCGGTTAGGACATCTACTTTGTGCATGACACAACTTATTTTTCCAACAATTGATTACAGACAGATTATTTCACTTATAATTCACTGTATCACAATTCCAGTGGGTCAGAAGTTTACATACACTAAGTTGACTGTGCCTTTAAACAGCTTGGAAAGTTCCAGAAAATTATGTCATGGCTTTAGAAGCTTCTGATAGGCTAATTGACATCATTTGAGTCAACTGGAGGTGTACCTGTGGATGTATTTCAAGGCCTACCTTCAAACTCAGTGCCTCTTTGCTTGACATCATGGGAAAATCAAAAGAAATCAGCCAAGACAGAAATCGTAGACCACAAGTCTGATTCATCCTTGGGAGCAATTTCCAAATGCCTGAAGGTACCACGTTCATCTGTACAAACAATAATATGCAAGTATAAACACCATGGGACCACGCAGCTGTCATACAGTGCACATGGGGACGAAGATCGTTCTTTTTGGAGAAATGTCCTCTGGTCTGATGAAACAAACATATAACTGTTTGGCCATAATGACCATCGTTATGTTTGGAGGAAAAAGGGGGAAGCTTGCAAGCTGAAGAACACCCTCCCAACCGTGAAGCATGGGGGTGGCAGCATCATGTTGTGGGGGTGCTTTGCTGCAGGAGGGACTGGTGCACTTCACAAAATAGATGGAAGGAAAATTATGTGGATATATTGAAGCAACATTTCAAGACATCAGTCAGGAAGTTAAAGCTTGGTCGCAAATGGGTCTTCCAAATGGACAATGACCCCATGCATACTTCCAAAGTTGTGGCAAAATGGCTTAAGGACAACAAAGGTATTGGAGTGGCCATCACAAAGCCCTGACCTCAATCCTATAGAAAATGTGTTGGCAGAACTGCGTTAGCTAGCAAGGAGGCCTACAAACCTGACTCAGTTACACCAGCTGTCAGGAGGAATGGGTCAAAATTCACCCAACTTATTGTGGGAAGCTTGTGGAAGGCTACCCGAAACATTTGACCCAAGTTAAATCATTTAAAGGCAATGCTACCAAATACTAATTGAGTGTATGTAAACTTCTGACCCACTGGGAATGTGAAGAAATAAAAGCTGAAATAAATCATTCTCTCTACTATTATTTTGACATTTCACATTCTTAAAATAAGGTGGTGATCCTAACTGACCTAAGACAGGGAATTTTTACTAGGATTAAATGTCAGGAATTGTGAAAAACTGTTTAAGGTGTATGTAAACTTCTGACTTCAACTGTAGTTCTTGAGAATAATAGGGGAAGAGGAGAAGATTGGGTCAAGACACCTTCCTCCAGCTACCTACACATAGGTTGAGAGAGAAACTGTATACCGTATCCTGTCTTTCTCTGAAGCATATGACTATGGCTCTATGGCCCAGATGTCCTCAGCATCAGTTTAGCTGGTCTCCAACTGTGTCTTCTACTTACTGCAATGGATGAACACAGACAATCCAAACAAACATCCCATCTCAGCTCCTGGATCTACAGTTCTACTGCTTGTGGAACTGTGTAGTCGATGTCTTTATGTGTGTGTGGAAATGTGTGTGTGCATGATGGTGTATCTGTGTGTGTGTGTGTGTGTGTTTTGTTTGTGCGCTCTGCTTCTGTGTGTACAGGTCCTGTATTTCTCCAGCTTACATTAGCCCAGTGTGTGACAGACACACGCACACACACAGGACAACTGTAAAGATGACTCTGCATTAAATTGTTTTCATTTGCTTATAAATGACATTAAGCATTGAACCTGTTAAGTCAGGGATATAACAGCTTGGCTAGTTAATGAAGTGGCAGTAGTCGGCTTAGTTTTTCTCCCTCACATATTGCTCTCAGCAGAATAGGGCTCAATTAAAGTTCTCTCCAATGATTGACCATTATTTTATTATCTATTTTTTTATGGTGTATTACATTTTAAATTCACTTCATGAAAAGACTGAAGTGAATCAGAATGGACCCCACCCTAATATCCAGTATGCTCTCGGCTGGCCGCTGGGCTGTAGGTCTGTAGTGGTTCTACTGTCCTATTGGCCCCTGGGCTGTAGGTCTGTGGTGGTTCTACTGTCCTGTTGGCCCCTGTGCTGTAGGTCTGTGGTGGTTCTACAGCCTGGTGGCCCCCTTGGCTCTCATGTTCGGGTGTTTGAATCATGGCCCTGGAGGCCCCTATCAGACAAGACCAGACAAGGCCTAGCCTGGCTGACACGAGGGCGAGCGGTGACACACTGGTCTGGACAGGAGTCTGTTGGAAATGCAGCATTCACACAGAAATGTGCCGAGCTTTGATTGGTTTTCTGAAACATTTTCTTCTTTTTCTGGGGAGTTGAGACCTCACGTTGTCTTGATTAGAAAATCCAACAGTTGTATTGGAAGTGGGCGGTGCTCGAGGGCTGTGTGTGGTTGTCCATGTGGGTGTTTGAGTGAGAAAGACACAGAAGAGAACCAATCAGCAAAAAGCATACTCCCCTTCATTATGGATGCATCGTGCCTATAACATCAAGCAGCCTTGCCAGACTCTGAAGTCATGAAGACGTTGAGTTTGGTGTCAGCCAGACTACACCAGGCCAGGCAGGAGAAACTAAACGGTCACTTACTGTGGCTTTTCTGCTTCTGATGACACCACCGTAATAAAAGGGCTGATTATTTTCCCAGCTATTTCAAATGTGCGTCACACTCGAACCTAGCGGAGCAGTATGGAAATAAACCAGAAGCATGAGGAGGAGGAGGAGAGGAGAGGAGGGATGTGTTACCTCATTTTACCCCTGTCAATACCTCCACCACTGTCTCTTTAAAAGAGAACACTCCGTGTCAGACATCTTGTCCAGGATATCAGGGATCAGGACCTTATCGCTGTCTGTATCAGTCTGTAACACTGTACAACAGCAGCCCTCTCTCTCCAGATAGGGTGTTGATGGATGATGGTGTTGTTGCTAAATGTCGTCACGGTGGAATTATGGCACGCTGTGGCGCTGAGAGATGACATCAGGGTTTAGGATCCTGTCATTGTTAACCTTCCTGAAAAATGGCCGCCGTGCTTCTATTTTAGATCTGGTGACGCCATTGTAGGTTGTTAGTCATCGTCAGTGTCATTACGCAGTGACACCAGTGAGACGGTCAGGATACCTTCCTGGGCTCCCGAGTGGTGCAGTGGTCTAAGACACTGCATCACAGTGCAAGTGGGCTGCATCACATCCGGCTGTTATTGGCAGTCCCATAGGGCGGCGCACAATTGGCTCAGTGACGTCCAGGGTAGGCCGTCATTGTAAATAAGAATTTGTTCTTAACTGACTTACCTAGTTAAATAAAGGATAAAAAAAGTAAATACAGTTGTAATGTACTTTGATACAGTTTTAATGATACAGTTGTAATGTACTTTGATACAGTTGTAATGTAAGGGACTGGTCCTTTGTAAAGAACCCAAGTAAAAAAAAAACAGAAGGCAGAAGTCTAGAGACAAGCAAAGCAGAACAGTGAAATCTACTGACTGGCATAAACTAGGCCAGTAATTCCCAACCTTATTCAGTTACTGTACCACAAACTGAATTTTGCTTTGCCCGGAGTACCCCTGAAGTACCCTCTCATGTGCATTTGACCAGTAGGCCTATGGTCTCATGAATCTACTCACGTACCCCCTGTGGATAGGCCAAGTACCCCCTCTGGTTGGGAACTACTGGACTACGAGACACACGCGCACACACACACACACACACACACACACACACACACACACACACACACACACACACACACACACACACACACACACACACACACACACACACACACACACTAGACTAGACGATACATGCCCTGAGGACCGACTGACCCTCCCCAGCCCATTCCTACCCCCACACACACTTTACACGAGTCATCTCTCATTTATCTTCCTGCTCCCACACAACTACGTAGGTGGTGAGGAGGATGACGATGTCCTCTCATGCACCTTCCCATGTGAGTTGGTACTGCTTCATTGTGTGAACACTGCACCGAGAACACTGTCCAAAAACAAACTAGTAAACTGAATATTTATCTGTACACCATTTCTACATGACAGTCAACAGATATCATCAGAGGAACAACAGCGATTGGTTGGATCGAAATCCACACACACACATGCTGCACACACACAAAATGCTGCCCACAGACACAGTGTGTTACTAAGATGCCAGTGATACTGTCTCTGAGACGGTCATTTCTCATAAAGAACACTATGTTTAGCATTAGTCACATCTGTTGAGCATGACTACTGTGACCCGCACATGAGTCAGAGCATCTCCAAACATATCAGAGATTGCTATGCTGATAGTGACCCATCCTAAACAGGGCTTGTTAGGTGGAGGGGTAGACTGGAAATGGGAGGAAGTAGATTGAGGTAGAATCAGTGATATGTGTGTGTCCGTGTGTGTCTTCGTGTGTATGTTGTTGTTTGGATTAAGGGAGGGGATGGGAGTGTTTGGTGCCTAATCCTTTGATTGATGGGGTAAATTGGGTGGGCTAGGGTTTGTCTGGGAGGAGAGCGGGTCTTGTCTGGCCTCCCTCTGTCTCCTGTCTGATCCAGGCTGCTTGGTGGCTATGTCCCTACCCCCACGGACTGATGAAGCCCTATGCCCAAACATGTCAGTGTGCATGTTATTTGATATGTACATAAATGGATGAATGAAAGCTAAAAAAGCTTCTTCTTTTTTAAGTACACCCTGCTTTTATCTCTTTGCAATGTCTCTCTGCTTGCAGACATTTGGGTAAGTACTGTAGTTCACATTCACTTGTACTTGTTTTTGTGCAGGGACACTTGCCAGGTTAAACTGAGCTCTGGTTGCTGAGTTTATGAGGGGGAGAGTTCTATCTGGTCTCTCTCTGCATGTCAGGGTGACTTTACTGGGATGGTCTGACGCACTCCCTGTCCTAACATCCCTCTATCTCCCCCCCTCTATCTCTCCCCCTCTATCTCTCCCTCCTCTGCTCCTCTATCTCCCCCCTCTGTCTTTCCCCCTCTATCTCTCCCTCCTCTGCTCCTCTATCTCTCCCCCTCTATCTCTCCCCCTCTATCTCTCCCTCCTCTCCCCCTATATCTCTCCCTCTATATCTCTCCCCCTCTATCTCTCCCTCCTCTCCCCCTCTATCTCTCCCCCTATGTCTCTCCCTCCTCTGCTCCTCTATCTCTCCCCCTCTATCTCTCCCTCCTCTCCCCCTATATCTCTCCCCCTCTATCTCTCCCCCTCTATCTCTCCCTCCTCTCCCTCTCCCCCTCTATCTTTCCCTTGCTGTCTCCTTTACCTCTGCAACTCTCTCTATCTCTCTCTCTCTCTCTCTCTTGCTAACTCCTTTCTTTCCCCCGCTTCTCTCTCTTTCTACTCAAACTCTCTCTGCCTCTCTCCCCTCCATCAATCTCCCTCCCTCCCCTCAACCATCCCTCTCCCTCTTTTTCTCCTTCTTCCTCTCTCGCTTACTTTCTCCCTTTCCATCTCTCCCTCTCTCCTCTACCCCTCCATCCCTCTCTGCCTCCCAGTGTGTATGGGTCTAGAGGGAAGGGATGACATTCCCAGTTGTCCTAACCACCAGTGCCTGTGTGGCCTCCTTTGTTGGGATGTTACTCTTGGTGTTCCTTTTCCAGAGAAACCACTGTGTGTCACAGCTACAGAAATAGATCCCTGTTTATATTGCCCAGATCCCAACTGCATTTTTGTTTTCAAAGATGTTCAGCGGTGAACTCTGTGAATTAAAAAAAATCTTTATTCTGGTTTGAACTTAAAGCACCAGGTATACAGTATGTCTCCACTGAGGTTGTATTAACGGTGGTCTTTGCAGCTATTCATGTAAAAGAATAAGAATTTTAAATGCCATTGTTCTTTGTTCCAGTGGTCTGTAAGTGTTCTTGTCCTGTGAGCCCCTAAAGCTGTGTTACACATTATTTTATTCTCAATTTTCTAAGATTCAAAATATTATCCATAGAATATAACGGTTTTGTACCTCAGTCTTCTTGTCCAGCGATTTTTCAACTGGTGGGTCAAGACCCACATTTGGGTCGCGGGAAGTTTGGAATGGGTTGCTGGTGTCTGAGTAAAAACATTTAAAGATTTTTAAAAAACATTTAAAAAATATATATATTAGAGAAAAAAACTCCCGTCTGAACTTAAATTACTTAAACCAGGTAGAACGTGTGTAGAAATTATAATGAATTTAAATTGTTAAATCATTTAATCTCATAAAAAAAATGATATCACATTATTTTCAATATAGAGCTATTAGCAACGATGCAAACCAGTGAGTTTAACATTCTTCATCAAGAATATGGGCAACGTTTTATTATTGACAATGAAAGAGGTGGGAATGTTGTTTCCTTGTCATATAATTGCAATATATTTAGCATCAAAAAAAGTTTTCCTGCAATTCGAATATTGTGTCGCGACTGAGACAACCTGGTTCAATTTGGGTCCTGAGGCAAAACCAGTTGAGACCCAGTGCTCTAGTCAGAGAATGTGATGAGTGGTGTGGTGCAGGTCTACCAGGTCCTCTTACTGTCTCCCTTCTGTCTGATTGCATTGGTAAGGCCCCCCCCCTGCTGGAGATAGTCTGCATTGCTCTATAGACAGCGTATGCGCACGTCTCCAGTTGGAAATGCTGCAGATAGAGATTTTGAAGAGTTTTAATACTTTTTATTGTAAGTCTGGAAGAACCGGAATTTTGTAAAAGGGGAAGTTTTGTCCTAAGATGAATCGTGCTCAAAGTATTGTGACCTTGTTGCCCTTAGTGTCTGAGAGGTGAGTAAGCGTGCTCTCTCAGTATGCTGTGTGTGCAGACTGTAGACTCTAAGTGTAGTGTGTTTGTTGATGTGGCAGCCTGTCCAATCCAGTCCCATACAGCCATAGTGATGATAACACAGTAGGTCAGATCAGAGTGGTCATCTCCTCCCCACACTGAGAGCTGACCATAAATCACATTATAGTGTCTGTGTGGCGTCCACCCACCCTGCCTGCCTGCTGCCCACCAGGGTTAAACCAACACTGCCATGGGAGGGGGAGGAGGAGAGGAGAATGAGGTGAATGATGGAGGGAGGCCAGGGTAAATGTTGCTTTGTCTTCTTCTCTAGTGACAGATGACAGTGTCTGTGACATGGAGTGAAGATACGAGAGAGACTATCACTGTGGACAAGCAGACAAGTGGTCATTATTCACTGGTGTCACTGTCAACGCTGTGCGTCTGTGTCTGTAAGGGTCCTGTGTGTGTATATGTGTGTGTGTGTGTTGTGTGTGTTCAAGTGGTTACAAAATAAAGAGTAGTAGAGTAACACAATTCTGTAGTTGACTTGATGTTCCAAGAATAATTTTGTATATGTGACGACTTACATGACTTTCTTCACGTCTTTATGCAGTGTACTCATTCTCTCTCTTTCGCTCTTGCTCTCCTTTCTCTCTCGATCTCCTTTCTCCCTCTCTCTCCTTTCTCTCCCTCTCTCTCTCTCCTTTCTCTCTCTCCTTTCTCTCTCTCTCCTTTCTCTCTCTCTCCTTTCTCTCTCTCTCTCCTTTCTCTCTGTCTCTCCTTTCTCTCTGTCTCTCCTTTCTCTCTCTCTCTCTCTCCTTTCTCTCTCTCTCCTTTCTCTCTCTCTCTCCTTTCTCTCTCTCTCCTTTCTCTCTCTCTCTCCTTTCCCTCTCTCTCTTTCTCTCTGTCTCTCCTTTCTCTCTCTCTCTCTCTCTCTCTCTCTCTCTCTCTCTCTCTCTCTCTCTCTCTCTCTCTCTCTCTCTCTCTCTCTCTCTCTCTCTCTCTCTCCTCTCTCTCTCTCTCTCACTCTCTCTCCCCTTTCTCGCTCTCTCTCCTTTCTCTCTCTCTCCTTTCTCTCTCTCTCTCTTTCCTTTCTTTCTTTCTTTCTTTCATATATATATATATATATATATATATATAAGAGGAGAATACAGCCCAGCACACTGTGGCTAAACATAGTAAGTTCAAGTGGCTCTGTTCATCTGTCTTCCTCTGACAGCATTGTAATCAGGGCTAGAGGATCCAGGCTAGGCCGGGCCCAGACCAGGGCCTCGCCTAGGACCCAGTCCACTGGACAGCTGCCAGCAACTGGGAGGCGTGTGAGTAAACATTTCTTTAACCTCATCCGCTATTTAATGCCAGATCATTGAATAGTCATGGACAGCAGAGTGCTGTTGAGTAACTCAATGAAATATACAATGAGTCCTGTCTTCCTGTGTTAATGTTGCATTGCATAATGCTGGTCTCGTAAATGGACTACATTTAACAATTCCTAGTAAATCTCAAAAAGGTTTACATTCTGTATGGGGGTATATCTCATCACATTCACCTCTAATGTTAAGTTTTCATTTACAAATGAGTCATCACTAAATTCCTAAAAATGTAACTCATGGTGACACAGCATTGGAGTTTCCTAAATAACCGTTATGGGGTGTGATGCAGACAGTGAATCTATTCTAAGGTATTAAAGGCCCAGTGTAGTAAAAAACATGATTCCTGTGTTATAAATCTATTCCTACACTGAGGATGGAATAATACGGTGAAATTGTAAAAATGCTGATAATGCCCTTTTAGTGCAAGAGTTGTTCGAAAAGACTGCCTGAAATTTCCACCCGTTTTGGTGGGATGGAGTTTTGGCCTGCCTGGTGACGTCACCAGGTGGTAAATTAATAAGAAAGAGAGTTCCAAACCTCTCTGCCAATAACAGCTAGTCTTCAGTTTTCCCCTCCCACTCAAACCACTCCCAGACAGTCCTAGCAAAATTCTTACTTGATGAATCGCTATGTGCTAAGAAGTTATTTTTGTTTCTTTTTGACCATTTTAATTGAAAACAATCACTGTAAGGTACGTAATTGTTACCCAGAAATGATTTTAAATTGAGATTTTAAAAAAAAACAGCTGCATTGGGCCTTTAATCAGTTCATAGACAGAGGAGAATAGAAAAAGAGATGACCAGGACTATGAGACTTAACTAGGCATTTTGCAACTTAGCAACCACAAGTTCATTTTTGGTCCACACCTTATGTCCGTTATTACTTGTGAATCAAACAATTTTAATAGCGTCAGTTCACTAAATGCCAAAGAACCTGCCTCAAACACACACACACACACACACACACACACACACACACACACACACACACACACACACACACACACACACACACACACACACACACACACACACACACACACACACACACACACAACACACACACACACACACACACACACACACACAAACAGGGGCTTCAGAGAAAGAGAGGGGCTTCAGTGCTCTAAATTCCCAGCCCACATTGTGTTGGCCTCCCCTGCGTCATTCTGTCCAGTCTGTGGGTAAGAGACAGATTGACGCTCGTTTCAGTGGTCATTTCCTGTAATAAAAGAGCAGTTTGTGGGGATGAGGCTCTCAACAAGCTGATGCCAGGCTGTGATACCTGGACACTGGGGGATTCTGCCCTTTCTCAACCTCTCAGAACACTATCCCATCAGAAAGAGGAGTCGTTTCATCTTAAAAAGATGAGTATGATTAATCTCTTGGGATAATGTGTATGGTAATGTATGTTGGTACACTCCTTGTCTGCCACTAATGATTTACAGCGCTATAAGAGGAATCTTCTGTTGCAATATTCAACAATATCATTTTACCACTTTTGTTATCAGATGTCTGTGTGTGTGTGCGCTTGTGTGAATGCGTGTGAGCAAGCGTGTTTGTGTGTGCTCTCGTAAGTGTGTGTGGTCAACATAGGCGGTGTCTGTGAGATATTCACTGTTGCGCAGTCTTGGGAGAATAAGGGGGATTATTGCAGCCTGGTATAAGAGCAGGAAGACCCACCTGCCTACCCATCATCCCCCTCTGCCCTCCCTTTTCTCCTCTGTCCTGTCCATCCATCATGGGTCAGACTGCCTCCCCCCTCCATCCCCCAGACACCCGGTCTGCCCCGGCCCCTCACCTTTCCCATGTGAACCAGCACCCTGTGAGGGGTTGAGAGCATTTAGCAAGACTCGGCTAATTCAGTCAAATCTCTCTCACACACACACACTCTCTGAGCCTGGCCTGGCTGTTTTTCCCCTTATATCACCCTGTCAGATTCAGCTAGTCCCACCACACTGAGAGAGACCCCATCTGTTGACATGGGCCTAAAGAGAGAGGGAATCACTTTACACCACTGTGTATGTGCGTGAATGTCTCAATGTCCTCACCATTGTGTGGTAAATCAAAGCCACAAATTCAGAATTGGGAGAGAATTCATCACTGACGGCTGTGGTACAACTGAGTATTCTCCATCATAACTGGTGTTGAGGGTAAAATAACATCAGACTCCAGGGAACTCTGTGTCAACACCATTGGTTAGTGTACTGTATTTAAAAACTACTGGAATGAAATGCATAGCAGTCTGGCAGGGCAACTATGTCTGACATAATTTACTGTCACACCGTGTGTGTGTGTGTGTGTGTGTGTGTGTGTGTGTGTGTGTGTGTGTGTGTGTGTGTGTGTGTGTGTGTGTGTGTGTGTGTGTGTGTGTGTGTGTGTGTGTGTGTGTGTGTGTGTGTGTGTGTGTGTGTGTGTCAAGCAGAGCTCAGATAAGGAGATGAGGACAGAGAAATGATTGCAATTGTCATGAGCTGAGCAGACACAAGGCACATATTTCAGCCCCCTGCTGTAGATATGGGGTTCTTTCAGCAATAACATGGTGTGTCTATGTTGCTCAGAGAGAAATGTGGAAATTGAGTTGTTGATTTGGACAATAGCTTGACGTGAGTACATAGCAGGCAGATCATGTGACGTGATATCTAAAGTTGACACACGCACAGACACACACTCCCTTCGCCCAGCTCTCTCACGGCTGGGTTGTACCCGGTTAAGGTCAGGGGTTGTCTCTAAGGGCTTGTCAAAGCCAGGGGGTCGCTGTCTCTACATACAATTACCATCAGTTCACTCAGACAGGATGTCGATAACATCCTGCTAGCCTCTACCTCCATTACCTCCACCTCTCTGTCTCTACCTCCCCCTCTTTGTCTGTCTCTCTCTCTCTCCCCACTCCCTCTCCTTCTCTCTCTCCCCCACTCCCTCTCCTTCCCTCCCTCTCTCTCTCCCCACTCCCTCTCCTTCTCTCTCTCTCTCTCTCTCTCTCTCTCTCTCTCTCTCTCTCTCTCTCTCTCTCTCTCCCCACTCCATCTCCTTCTCTCTCTCTCCCCCCCACTCCCTTTCCTTCTCTTTCTCTCTCCCCAGTCCCTCTCCTCTCTCTCTCTCCTCCACTCCCTCTCCTTCTCTCTCTCTCTCCCCCACTCCCTCTCCTTCTCTCTCTCTCCCCCCACTCCCTTTCCTTCTCTCTCTCTCCCCCACTCCCTCTCCTTCTCTCTCTCTCCCCCCAATCCATCTCCTTCTCTCTCTCTCTCTCCCCCACTCCCTCTCCTTCTCTCTCTCTCTCTCTCTCTCTCCCCCACTCCCTCTCCTTCTCTCTCTCTCCCCACTCCCTCTCCTTCTCTCTCTCTCTCTCCCCCACTCCCTTTCATTCTCTCTCTCTTCCTCTTCCTCTTCCTCTCTCTTCCTCTCCCTCCCTCCCTCCCTCACTCCCTCTCTCTCTCTCTCTCTCTCTCTCTCTCTCCCTCCCTCTTGCACACCCTCAATGTCATACATATACATGACACACCCACGACAGTACTGTTACCCAAAAGCCTTTGCTTACTTTGCAAAGAGAGGTTTTGGATACATTTTCTTTGAGCCCATAAAAGGAAAAAACAGAGAAAGAGGACGGACCTTAAGCAAGGTTCAAGCAAGGTTACATAAGAAATCGCTCAAATATGTCTGTGTGTATTTGTGTGCATATATGAACATGCGTGTGTCTGCGTGCATTTGTGATTGTGTGTGTGTGGTCTGTTAGAGTTGATTTATAGATATATGGAGAGGCAGGGGGTAGAGTGAGGGGATGGGGGTATGTTTGGGGGACAGGTTGTAGACTAAACCCAGACATTACAGAGAGAGAGCATCAGTACTTCTGCCACCCAGCCAGCCTCTTCAGACAACAGACCAGAAACTGCTCAGACCAGTTAATCATCCATCCAACTGGCAACAGGATGTCAGGTACTGGTTGAGATTGATTTGACCTCCAAGGAAGTATTTTGAATGTCCTTGAGGATAGCATAATGCTCTATAGCTGTTGAGTTTTATCCCACCACTGTTGCCATCAACTCTCCCAGCTCACCAAATTAAACTACCTCTGTGGAACTATTTCAGTTTCACTTTATGATTTACTGTGCTGTGTTACTGGGTTTCCGGTGTAGGCTGGAAACATGGTGTGGAAGTCACCCCTCTCCTGACCCCTCTGCGTGCCCAGCGTTAGGGTTAGGAGAGGGTCACACATTGTTCAGGAGGACGCAGAGCTGCAGACACAGTGGCTGATGGATGGCCGTTCAGACTTGTTCCCTGGTTCAGCTGCAGACGGGAAACCGTATTTCACACAGTGGAGGAACATGAACACGGATCAGGCCCCTCTCTGCTGCTCTGCACAAGTTTATTCCTGAATTCAGGAAGAGATGAAGAGGTTCTGGGAGAGGGAGGGAGGGAGGGAGGGAGGGAGGGAGGGAGGGAGGGAGGGAGGGAGGGAGGGAGGGAGGGAGGGAGGGAGGGAGGGAGGGAGGGAGGGAGGGAGGGGGGGAAGTAGGGAGGTAGGGAGGTAGGGAGAGAAGGGGAGAGGGAGGGAGGGAGAGGGGGAGAGGCGGAAGTAGGGAGGGAGGTAGGGAGTGAAGGGGAGAGGGAGGGAGGGAGAGGGGGAGAGGGGGAAGTAGGGAGGGAGGGAGGGAGAGAAGGGGAGAGGGAAGGAGAGAGAGAGCTCAGTGGGCTAGGATAGAAGGATAGGACAGAGAGTAAATCTTCACACACAGCTGTCCTCTATCTCCTGCAGTAGGATACCAGGACACTGCAGGTGATGCTATATACATACTATCTCATACTCATTACTGTCATGGAACACCTACACATGACTGATGTACTGTACAGTCAAGCCTCATTTACTGTACCTGTCCACCTTCAACAGTATGTTTCCATCACAAACACACTATCACACACTTGGAATGGTCAGCAAACAAAAATATTGTTGCACCACATGTGTGCACTCTCAATGACCCCAACACACATAGACACTGTACTGTTGACTAACTCCATTCCGTACAAATCTGCGCAACAGAGGCATTCAATCTAGGCTGCAATGAAAACGAATGGGGCTGTAGCAACTGTGTTGGCATCAAAATCAGGGGTGTGAACTGTGTTTCTATTCAAGCGTTGTTTGACATGGTAATGGCCCAATAGTATTGGAGAAAAGTTTAAAACGGACCCATCTGGCGCTGTATGTTAAACTGTGACGTGTCATGACGTAATGTACAGCACGCATAAAGCAACTAATTCTGTCTTACAGCCTCTCTCCACCAGGTGTAGCACTTCTCTCACCGTTTAAAAACAAGAAAGGGACAGGGACAGGGACAGGGACAGGGAAAGGGGCATGGGCAGGGACAGGGACAGGGAAAGGGGCAGGGGCAGGGACAGGGACAGGGACAGGGACAGGGACAGGGACAGGGAAAGGGACAGGGACAGGGACAGGGACAGGGACAGGGACAGGGACAGGGACAGGGACAGGGACAGGGACAGGGACAGGGACAGGGACAGGGGGGATATCTAGTCAATTGTACAACTGAATGCGTTCATTTCTTTTCTTTCTTTCTAAGATGGACAGATCGGGTGAAAAAAGCTGTTACCCACATGGGATATCTCCCTCTTTCACTATCACACAGTAGGTTTCGCTTCCCCACCCGTCATCTTTAAAAAGACCCGACAGAGCTCATAGCCTTCTTCAATCATGCAGAGACGGGCAGCATGAAGGTCTCGTCATTCATTTTGCTGGAAAGGGGAGAAATTGTGCTTTACAATGGTATTCACATTACAGTTGACCTGGAAGTGTTATGTTTTTTAGGAGCTAAAATAAGGTAAATCGTACGTTACAGCGCGATATACAAAAGTGCGTTAGCTAACTATAGTAGAGTGAGTCTTCTATCAATATTGAAGCCGTGGTCTCTGTGTATACACCTCACTATACACCTCACTGTTCCCCTGTCCCCCTCTGTGTATCTCTCTTTACTGCAGAAAGAGCTGAGGAGGGAAATGGCCGCCACAGAGGAATTTACTCTGGTGTTTGGTTTTCTTTAATCCCAACCACTTCAGGAAGGTCTCTCTCTCTCGTCATCCCTCTCTTTAACCTCCCCCTCTCTCTCTCTCTCTGTCTGTCTCTCTCTCTCTCTCTCTCTCTCTCTCTCTCTCTCTCTCTCTCTCTCTCTCTCTCTCTCTCTCTCTCTCTCTCTCTCTCTCTCTGTCTCTCTCTCTCTCTCTCTCTCTCTCTCTCTCTCTGTCTCTCTCTCTCGCTCTCTCTCTGTCTCACAGAAAGTTGCGAAGTTGTGCAGATGAGCAATATCCTGTCTGAGTGTGCATGTGTTTCTTTGAGTTAAATGTCAGAGTATCACATGTGTTTATGTTAGTGACCACAGCCTTCTGAGGCCTGACTTACAGGAGCCATTCATGTTTTTTCCTGTTGGAAACGAGGCACTGCTGTAGGCAAGGGTGCAACTTTGGTTTTAGAAGTGGAGGGGACATGTCCCCCCGTCCCCAGTGAAAGTTGCGCCCCTGGCTGTAGGTGTACTGAACCTCTCTCACTCTCTCTCCTTCTCTCTCTTTTTTTCTCTCCCTCTCTCTGTTAGTAGGTGAAAACATACATATTTCTTCCCCATTCACAGGTGTTATCTGTGATTGCGCGTGCGTGTGGTGTGTGTGTGTGCGTGTGTGTGTGCGTGCGTGTGTGTGTGGGTGTGTGTGCGTGTGCGTGTGTGAGCATGTTTCCTAATAATTGACCTTGAATGACAAAAAGGATGTCTGAATTACCCAATCTTTTATTTTAACCTCAAAACATAACTGATAATTAAAATAATTCCAGACTATTCTGCCCTTGAGTTGCGTTCCCATGCAAAACTAGACAGATAGCTAACAACTAAGTCTTCAATAAAACTCCCAAGGCGTGACTTTTCTTGAATGAATATATTGAAAACGTTTATGTTGTAAAACTGCAAAATACAGAAAAGAATATACTTTAGTATTCAATTCACACCAACATACTGTAGCTGTACATTATACAATTGAAGTTGCATGAATACAAAGCACGTGTTAAGGTACCATGCATCTGGCATGATGCCAAATCATTTGGCTAATTGTTACTCATATGGTAATTGGCTAACTCCTTTCATTACTCTAATAATGTACAACCATCTATGTAGAATAACAAAGCATATTACACTAAAAACAGTAACAAAACTACAGTATTGTATATTTTACAATTCGTTTGCATGACGCACGAGCAAAGTAATACAGCTAACGGCATACATGAAAGGCATTGCAATTTGTGTGAGTAAATGCAACCAACCAACATTGATATGTAAGCAACTCTATCAATAACAAGATTATCATCATTAGCTAAATGCTTGAATCGAATTTACAAACAAATATTTTCCAAGGCTGAAGCGTGACAAGAAATAACTACACTGAAAGACCTGCACCGTAGCGTTGTTTTTAGCTGCTTCTATGCGTGCAGAACGAATTCTCTACTTCCTGTTTGCGTACAGTCTAAGTACCAGAAAGCTCCACTAGGGGGCAAATAACACCATGGAACACAATGAAAATCCATCTTAACCATTGTAATAAAATAATCTGTTACCTTCTAACAGGATGGCAGCACACAGACCATAGACTGGAATTTACATGACCACAGACACACATACATACACACACACACCTACCTAACAATGGCGCTGGAGTAGAAGGCTGACGTTTCACATTCTCCCCAAAAAATGTTAGCTTATTGTGTACATAATGTTGCTGCTACCATCTCTTATACCTGAAAATAACTTCTGGACATCAGAACAGCGATTACTCACCGCGGACTGGAATAAACTTTTTCCTTTAGCGAGTCCGATGAGAAAGATATACTGTTTTAACTGGAACAGGCCCAGATCTCCGAAAAGTGGCCGCAGATCGGGCAGCCTTCTGAGAATCCGTAGGCAAGTGAGTAAACTCCACTGCTATCTGTTCTTCTTGCTAATGTGCAATCATTGGAAAATAAAATTGATAACCTACGATTAAGATTATCCTGCCAACGGGACATTAAAAACTGTAATATCTTATGTTTCACCGAGACGTGGCCGAACGACGATACGGACAATATAGAGCTAGCGGGATTTTCCATGCACCGGCAGAACAGAGACACTACCTCTGGTTAGACAAGGGGTGTGGGTGTGTGTCTTTTTGTCAATAACAGCTGGTGTACGAGGTCTAATATTAAAGAGGTCTCGAGGTATTGCTCGCCTGAGGTAGAGTACCTTATGATAAGCTGTAGACCACACTATCTACCAAGAGAGTTCTCATCTATATTATTCGTAGCCGTCTATTTATCACCACAGAACAAAGCTGGCACTAAGACCGCTCTCAACCAACTCTATAAGGCCATAAGCAAAGAAGAAAATGCTCACCCAGAAGCGGCGCTCCTAGTGGCCGGGGACTTTAATGCAGGCAAACTTAAACCAGTTTTACCAATTTTTTACCAGCATGTCACATGTGCAACCAGAGGGAAAAAAATTCTAGACCACATTTACTCCACACACAGAGATGCATACAAAGCTCTCCCCCGCCCTCCATTTGGCAAATTTGACCATAATTCTATCCTCCTGATTCCTGCTTACAAGCAAAAACTAAAGCAGGAAGTACCAGTGACTTGCTCAATACGGAAGTGGTCAGATGACGTGGATGCTACACTACAGGACTGTTTTGCTCGCACAGACTGGAATATGTTCCAGGATTCATCCAATGGCTTTGAGGAGTACACAACCTCAGTCATCGGCTTCATCAATAAGTGCATCGACGACGTCGTCCCCACAGTGACTGTACGTACATATCCCAACCAGAAGCCATGGATTACAGGCAACATGCGCATCGAGCAAAAAGCTAGAGCTGCCGCTTTCAACGAGCGGGAGACTAATCCGGACGCTTATAAGAAATCCTGCTATGCCCTCAGACGAACCATCAAACAAGCAAAGCATCAATACAGGATTAAGATTGAATCCTACAACACCGGCTCTGGCACTCGTCGGATGTGGCAGGGATTGAAAACTACTACGGTCTACAAAGGGAAACCCAGACGCGAGCTGCCGAGTGACGCGAGCCTACCAGACGAGCTAAATGCCTTTTATGCTCGCTTCGAGGCAAGCAACACTGAAGCATGCACGAGATTACCAGCTGTTCTGGATGACTGTGTGATAACGCTATCGGTAGCCGATGTGAACAAAACCTTTAAACAGGTCAACATTCACAAAGCCGCTGGGCCAGACGGATTACCAGGACGTGTACTCAAAGCATGCGTGGACCAACTGTGTCTTCACTGACATTTTCAACCTCTCCCTGACCGAGTCTGTAATACCTACATGTTTCAAGCAGACCACCATAGTCCCAGTGCCCAAGGAAGCGAAGGTAACCAGCCTAAATTATTACCGCCCCGTGGCACTCACGTTGGTAGCCATGAAGTGCTTTGAAAGGCTGGTCATGGCTCACATCAACAGCATCCCCCCGAACACCCTAGAACCTCTCCAATTCGCATACCGCAACAACAGATCCACAGATGACGCAATCTCAATCGCACTCCATACTGCCCGTTCTCACCTGGACAAAAGGAACACCTATGTGAGAATGATGTTCATTGACTACAGCTCAACACCATAGTGCCCATGAAGCTCATCACTCAGCTAAGGACTCTGGGACTAAACACCTCCCTCTGCAACTGGATCCTGGACATCCTGACGGGCCGCCCCCAGGTGGTAAGAGTCGGCAACAACATGTCTGCCACGCTGATCCTTAACACTGGGGCCCCTCAGGGGTGTGTACTTAGTCCCCTCCTGTACTCCCTGTTCACCCACGACTGCATGGCTAAACACAACTCCAACACCATCATTAAGTTTGCTGATGACACAACAGTGGTAGGCCTGATCACCAACAACGATGAGAAAGACTATAGGGAGGAGGTCAGAGAACTGGCAGTGTCGTGCCAGGACAACGACCTCTCCCTCAATGTGAGGAAGACTAAGGAGCTGATCGTGGACTACAGGAATAGAGGACTGAGCAAGCCCCCATTCTCATCGACGGGGCTGCAGTGGAGCAGGTCGAGAGCTTCAAGTTCCTTGGTGTTCACCTCACCAACAAACTAACATGGTCCAAGCACACCAAGACAGTCGTGAAGAGGGCACGACAAAACCTTTTCCCGTCAGGTGTCTGAAAAGATTTGGCATGGGTCCTCAGATCCTCAAAAGGTTCTACAGCTGCACCATCGAGAGCATCCTGATGGGTTGCATCACTGCCTGGTATGGCAACTGCTCAGCCTCAGACCACAAGGCACTACAGAGGGTAGTGCGACCAGCTCAGTACATCACTGGGGCCAAGCTTCCTGCCATCCAGGACCTCTATACCAGGTGGTGTCAGAGGAAGGCCCTGAAAATTGTCAAAGACTCCAGCCACCCTAGTCATAGATTGTTCGCTCTGCAACCGCACGGCAAGCGGTACCGGAGCGCCAAGTCTAGGTCAAAGAGGCTTCTAAACAGCTTCTACCCCCAAGCCATAACATGCTGACCAGACCGGACACGTCGCGTGCGCGAGCGTCGCAAAATAAATGTAGAAATCCATGTTATTCAATTATTGCACCCACACTGCTTGCGCGCGCCAACGAGTGGCTGCGACGCCAAGGGCTAAAATAGAAGTCGTTCCTATTTCTGACGCAGATCGGAAATAGGAACGAAAGTAATCTCCTCATTGGTTTATAGAAGCAGGTACCCACGTGCCATCTCCTCATTGGTTGTACCCACGTGGGTGACTGAAAGACGAACTTTGTTGCCGGTTGTCGTGGTAATACAATGAAAGTTTAGATGCGATCACCATATAAGTTCAAAGATGAAAAAGCCTGGAAGGAGGAGAGATGACTAGAAACGATTCGGTTGGCCGTTTTATGTGTGGATTAATTGTCGGAGTAGAGGTCCTTGTGCATTTCAGGTAAAATAACAACTCAATGTTTATATCCCAGGAGAAATTAGCTAGCAACAGCAAGCTAGCTAAATAGGACAAATTAACATTGTCTAGCAAGTGCAAGCTAGCTAGCTAAATTGCCATACATGTTTAATGCTTTTCGACCTGTCCCCAAATTAATGTCATTGGTTCAGAGTTTGTTTTGATATTTTAACCTGTGTGTCGTGATCGCGTTTGGTGTGGGGGGGCAAAATAAATTTATGCACGATAGCGCACGATGGCGCACGCGCGCAGCCGGTTTGGGTTCCGTGTAAGACTCCTGAATATCTAATCAAATGGCTACCCAGACTATTTGCATTGCCCCCCCCCATCTTTTTACGCTGCTACTCTCTGTTGTTATCATCTATGCATAGTCACTTTAATAACTCTACCTACATGTACATATTACCTCAACTAACCAGTGACCCCGCACATTGACTCTGTACCAGTACCCCCCTGTATATAGTCTAACTATTGTTATTTTACTGCTGCTCTTTAATTACTTGTTACTTTTATCTCTTATTCTTTTTATTTATCTCGTATTTTTTTAAACTGCATTGTTGGTTAGGGGCTCGTAAGAAAGCATTTCACTGTAAAGTGAATACCTGTTGTATTCTGCGCATGTGACGAATAAAATTTGATTTGATTTGATAATCTGGTTGGGTTTGACCAAAACCACAAAATGCGAAAATCACACACTCACAGCCCCAAAAGCTGAGGGAACTCTCACACTCGAAACCTCAAATAAAACTAGAAAATAACTTTCACTATTTCGCTCTATTTCACAAAAAGAGGAATAGGACTTATGACCACAAAGCACTAAACATTTGTTTTTCCTTAATGATATTATGTTATTTCTGAATTTTATGTTTAGGATTCATCTTTCTGTTGGGATACAGTCAATGTGTCCGTCTTGGTGTCAAGGTATGAGCTTTCATCCCAGTTGCCATCTAGCTCCCTCTCATGGCTGAGCCTCATACTACAGTTGAGATATTAAAGAGAAGTTGACAGGATTTTTCTATTTTCCAAACAATATTATCTCTGTGGGCAGCAATGCCCATCTTTGACACAAAATGTAACATCAATAAGTTTTTATTAGACTTGTATTGTGGATTGAAGTCGGAAGTTGAAGTCGGAAGTTTACATACACCTTAGCCAAATACATTTAAACTCAGTTTTTCACAATTCCTGACATTTAATCCTGGTAAAAATTCCCTGTCTTAGGTCTGTTAGGATCACCACTTTATTTTAAGAATGTGAAATGTCAGAATAATAGTAGAGAGAATGATTTATTTCAGCTTTTATTTCTTTCATCACATTCCCAGTGGGTCAGAAGTTGATATACACTCAATTAGTATTTGGTAGCATTGCCTTTAAATTGTTTAATAACTTTGGTCAAAAGTTTCCGGTAAGCTTCCAACAGGCTTCCCACAATAAGTTGGGTGAATTTTGGCCCATTCCTCCTGACAGAGCTGGTGTAACCGAGTCAGGTTTGTAGGCCTCCTTGCTCGCTAACGCTTTTTCAGTTCTGCCCACAAATTTTCTTTAGGATTGAGGTCAGGGCTTTGTGATGGCCACTCCAATACCTTGACTTTGTTGTCCTTAATCCATTTTGCCACAACTTTTGAAGTATGCTTGGGCTCATTGTCCATTTGGAAAACCCATTTGCGACCAAGCTTTAACGTCCTGACTGATGTCTTGAGATGTTGCTTTAATATATCCACATAATTTTCCATCCCTTATGATGCCATCTATTTTGTGAAGTGCACCAGTCCCTCCTGCAGCAAAGCACCCCCACAACATGATGCTGCCACCCCCTTGCTTCACGGTTGGGATGGTGTTCTTCGGCTTGCAAGCCCCCCCCCTTTTTCCTCCAAACATAACGATGGTCATTATGGCCAAACAGTAAAAAAATTGTTTCATCAGACCAGAGGACATTTCTCCAAAAAGTATGATCTTTGTCTCCATGTGCATTTGCAAACTGTAGTCTGGCTTTTTTATTACGGTTTTGGAGCAGTGGCCTCTCCTTGCTGAGCGGCCTTTCAGGTTATGTTGATATAGGACTCGTTTTACTGTGGATATAGATACCGTTGCTGTTGTTCTGGGATTGATTTGCACTTTTCGCACAAAAGTACGTTCATCTCTAGGAGACAAAACACGTCTCCTTCCTGAGCGGTATGACGGCTGCGTGGTCCCATGGTGTTTATACTTGCGTGCTATTGTGCGTACAGATGAACGTGGTACCTTCAGGCATTTGGCAATTGCTCTCAAGGATGAACCAGACTTGTGGAGGTCTAAAATTTTTCTGAGGTATTGGCTGATTTTTGGGGATTTTCCCATGATGTCAAGCAAAGAGGCACTGAGTTTGAAGGTAGGCCTTGAAAGACATCCACAGGTACACCTCCAATTGACTCAAATTATGTCAATTAGCCTATCAGAAGCTTCTAAAGCCATGACATTATTTTCTGGAATTTTCCAAGCTGTTTAAAGGCACAGTCAATTTGGTGTATACCGTGAAATTCTTACTTACAAGCGTACAATGGCCAATGTGAGTAGGAGACGTCACATCGTGGCGACCCTATGAGAAGTTTGGCAGGAGACGCTGTGCTCTGTTCACCCTGACCACCCCCGCTTGCTTCTGCTACACCCCATTACACCCCCTTTTACACCCACGCACCCCAACCTTATCAGACACATTTTTCCTGTTTGTTTTTCCTGTGTGGTTACTGTAGTTGTTGGAATAACAGAGAGAGAGAGACTGACAGACAGGGACTGTACAGTAGGGAATGCCCAGATACATGCCACAGCTGCAATGGTGGAAATATGCAAACATGTGCAGTTCTGATTTGACAGTTCTGATTTGAAGGTTTAAGGGAACCTGCCGTCATACTACTAAAATGTGGCATCATTATATTAGTGAGAGGATTGATACATGAGCTTAGGGTTTAGTATTGAGTTATCAAATGAAGAGTTTATTGCCAAAACACTATATATCCATTTCAGAAATGTTCGCAAATTTGCTTTTATTGTTTGAAGAACTTATGAAAGAGATTGGTGTTTCTTTCTTACTTTCTAATCATGGTATGGGATTGTTCAATGACAGTCATGTATTTGTTTAAAATCGATCATTTTAGAGTGACAAATAATGATGTTTGTTTTGCAAAATGCTCTATATCCGCCTCACTCTCAAAGAAACAAGTAGTATTGCTAGGTTTTACACAGTCAAATGTAAGAAATAAGTACATTTTAGATAAAGAACCGTACAAATGATACATTTGTGACATCAATATTAATAAAATGTTTATATATTTGATAAAGTAATATGAGATCTGTATGTAAAACATTTACATTTGTCATTTTAGCAATTTAGCAGATGCTCTTATCCAGAGCAACTTACAGTTAATGAATTCCTCTTAAGATAGCTACAGTACATGAGACAAGCACATACCAGCGTCAAATTTACAGGATAAAATGGATATATAGCGTTTTGCAAAATAACACATTTTAATTCACATTTTAGTTTGACCCTATGCCACTAATCCTGTATGTTTAGGGATATAAATAATGCTTTTGAGTAAAACTATTTAATTATTACCTTAGCATAGTTGTAGCTGCATTCAGGTCTGAAATCCAACTAGCAATAGGGAAGATTTTCTCTCTCAAATACTGTTATTATTAAATAACTTATATCATATTCTGAATTGGATTTTCATTAACTAAGTAATAGTATTATTTAATTCAGTAAATGTACTAATTTAATTCAGTAAATGAAAAATAATAGACATCCACTGTTTACACCATTAAAGTTTCCATACTTTACCCATTATTCATACATTTTGTTGGTAATGAAATAACAATAATTTCCTGATATTAAAATGAAAATACATTTACTCTGTAAATATGCAACTTGAAAACACGGAAGTAAAAAGCAGAAGTGGATGCAGAAAATCCCTCTGTATTTCATCATAGGTAAATAACCATGGCTAATGCTGTGCAATGGTTATTTTCATTTTAGTCACATGATTTGTCTCATACAATATGTAATTTGTCATTGCAACAAAGTACATTACTGAGAACCAGTGTACATTTCGGAGAGGTTTCCTGCACACAGATTAAGCCTAATCCAATGCAGATTCTCCACTGAGTTTTCTTTTTAGTCAAAGACTAATCTTAATATGTGTCTGGGAAACCGGCCCCCTTGTGTTTCATGTTGGATTCAATAAGGAGTAGTCCTGAGTAGCACCACTAGAGGGTAATGTGGTAACATAAACTCTGATGGTGGACTCACTGGACTGGCTCGCGGTTTATTACTGAGTTATTACTGAATAGGGCAGAGAATTATCAAGGTCACTTAGGCTTTACCAAGGTGTATGGAAATAGCATTCGTACCCCATTCACTTGTTTTCCTCTTTCACAAGCTATCCTTAGCTTGTTTCATATCTTTGAAAGATTCCGCATAGCATTACCCATAGTTCTTCTTGGTTCTTCTTGGTTACATAACAAGGTCTATCCTCTACAGCTAGTGTAGCCTTCACTAGCATGCCGTTAGCCGGTCATAGGGGATGTGCTTCAGTGAACTCTACAGCTCTGCGTTACCTTCCCCTCAAGCCCCAGCGTGGTGCATGTTAGACTTACATGCAAATGAGCAGACAGAAATACACTTTCCCCCCTCACCTAGCTGCTGTTTATAACCATGCAAATGACTGCATGTTACCCTGCCAGGCTATCGATGAGACTGTGCTTACTGGGAGATTATTTTAGCTCAGTGTTTGTTATGTTTGTGAACCATGACGTTGATATTCTTCATGGGTGGCGGGCTGAATGGTGGCTGTCAACATTTTGTTTGCATGAAAACCTTCCAGATTGTTATCATGTGTGGTTCTTCTGTAATTCTTATCATAAAAGTTCCCAGGTCCCTTTTTTATTTTCTCATAATGATCGTTGATTACAGAAAATTGTCCTTCATACTAAATACAGTGCCTTGCAAAAGTATTAACCCCTTGGCGTTTTTCCTATTTTGTTGCATTACAACCTGTAATTTAAATTGATTTTTATTTGGATTTCATGTAATGGACATACACATAATAGTCCAAATTGGTGAAGTAAAATGAAAAAGATGACTTGTTTCAAAAAATTAAAAAAAATTAAAAACAGAAAAGTGTGGCGTGCATATGTATTCACCCCCTTTGCCACGAAGCCCCTAAATAAGATCTGGTGCAACCAATTACCTTCAGAAGTCACATAATTAGTTAAATAACGTCCACCTGTGTGCAATCTAAGTGGCACATGAGCTGTCACATGATCTCAGTATATATACGCCTTTTCTGAAAGGCCCCAGAGTCTGCAACACCACTAAGCAAGGGGCACCACAAAGCAAGTGGCACTATGAAGATCAAGGAGCTCTCCAAACAGGTCAGAGACAAAGTTGTAGAGAAGTACAGATCAGGGTTGGGTTATAAAAAAATATCAGAAACTTTGAACATCCCACGGAGCACCATTAAATCCATTAATCCATTATTAAAAAATGGAAAGAATATGGCACCACATCAAACCTGCCAAGAGAGTGCCGCCCACCAAAACTCAAGGACCAGGCAAGGAGGGCATTAATCAGAGAGGCAACAAAGAGACCAAAGATAACCCTGAAGGAGCTTCAAAGCTCCACAGCGGAGATTGGAGTATCTGTCCATAGGACCACTTTAAGCCGTACACTCCACAGAGCTGTGCTTTACGGAAGAGTGGCCAGAAAAAAGCCATTGCTTAAAGAAAAAATAAGAGAACATGTTTGGTGTTCGCCAAAAGGCATGTGGGAGACTCCTCAAACATATGGAAGAAGGTACTCTGGTCAGATGAGACAAAAATTAAGCTTTTTGGCGTCAAGGAAAACACTATGTCTGGCGCAAACCTAACACCTCTCATCACCCCGAGAACACCATCCCCACAGTGAAGCATGGTGGTGGCAGCATTGTGAAGCATGGTGGTGGCAGAATTGAAGGATTGATGGATGGCTCTAAATACAGGGTAATTCTTGAGGGAAACCTGTTTCAGTCTTCCAGAGATTTGAGACTGGGACGGAGGTTCACCTTCCAGCAGGACAATGACCCTAAGCATACTGCTAAAGCAACACTCGAGTGGTTTACGGGGAAACATTTAAATGTATTGTAATGGCCTAGTCAAAGCCCAGACTTCAATCAAATTGAGAATCTGTGGTATGACTTAAAGATTGCTGTACCCCAGCGGAACCCATCCAACTTGAAGCAGCTGGAGCAGTTTTGTCTTGAACAATGGGCAAAAATCCCAGTGGCTAGATGTGCCAAGCTTATAGAGACTTACCCCAAGAGACTTGCAGCTGTAATTGCTGCAAATGGTGGCTCTACAAAGTATTGACTTTGGGGGGGTGAATAGTTATGCACGCTCAAGTTTTGCGCGCTTATTTCTTGTTTCTTTCACAATAAAAGTGGTAGGCATGTTGTGTAAATCAAATGATACAAACCCCCCAAAAATCTATTTTAATTCCAGGTTGTAAGGCAACAAAATAGGAAAAATTCCAAGGGGGTGAATACTTTTGCAAGCCACTGTAGTAGCCAACATTTATTTACATCTACAACAGAATATTTTGCAACCATTAATTAGTTAGTGAGATGTTTACATCAAATTTTATCCAACCAATTCTTACATTTGATTCATAATACATCAGGATATTATACATAGAAAAATATACAACCTTTGTTCAAATATGTTTACATAATAGTTCATGTTCAGGTTCCGATTGACATCAGAGAAGGAATCAAATGGCTACACACAGGCATACTGCAGTCAACAGACAACCCTGTAGCCCTATAGCTGAGGTTGGACCACACGCTCCTCCAGCTGCACTCCAACCGTTATAGACTGACTTTTATTAATATCCATCCCAGCAGCACCTGTGGCCTGAGCGGGTGGTTTTTCCTCAGTAAGAGGTTGTGTAATCACGGTAACATATCTGGGGTCTGATGTGGTGGTTTCACCTACAAAATGTTGTTCCTCTATCATACATGACAGGGTTGGATCATTCCATTTTGAAGAAAAAATCTATATCAACTTTAGTTTCAGGGGGTATAGTGTGCATAACTTATGCACATAAATGTGTGCTTTATCTTTAAGAGTTCTTGTAACTGTGCTAAATGTGCTAAAGTTTTCTAGTGCAGGTCTGCAGGAAGTTATTTCCACCTCCTTGTTACCAACTAGGTTTTAATTCCTTCACAAAGCTGTGACTTCAGTCACCAAGACACTTAATGCTGTTTATTTACAACCTACTCTATAGAGAGAAATATTAATGGCCTCTTTTTGTAGGCACTAACTCCGCCCTGGTTCGTTGGACAAAACCTATGGGAAAATGAATGCCGTTTTTGTAAGGGTTTTTATTAAACGCCAAAAATAAGGTCTGTGGTTAACACAGGCTTAGGACATATTATATGTTTTGTTCCATGAGATCATTTTCATTTTGTGAATTTTTAAGCATTTATGTAATAAAAAAAAGCACATAAAGGCTTCATAATTCCTAGTCATGTTAACTGACTGATATTATGTCATAGAACAAAACGTCCCACCAAGCACAAAACAGATGGGATGGCGTATCACTGCAGAATTCTGTGGTAGCCATGCTAGTTAAGTGTGCCTTGAATTCTAAATAAATCACAGACAGTGTCACCAGCAAAAGACCCCCACAACATCACACCTCCTCCTCCATGCTTCACGATGGGAACCACACATGCAGAGATAATCTGTTCACCTACTCTGCGTTTCACAAAGACATGGCGGGTGGCAGGTAGCCTAGTGGTTAGAGTGTTGAACTAATAGCTGAGAGGTTGCAAAATCGAATCCCCGAGCTGACAAGGTAAAAATCTGTCATTCTTCCCCTGAACAAGGCAGTTAACCCAGGCCGTCACTGAAATAAGAATGAGTTCTTAACACTTACCTAGTTAAATAAAGCTAAAAAAAATGGTGGTTGGAAGCAAAAATCTCAAATTTGGACTCATCAGACCAAAGGACAGATTTGCACTGGTCTAATGTCCATTGCTCGTGTTTTGTGGCCCAAGCAAGTCTCCCAAGCAAGTCTCTTCTTGTTATTGGTGTCCTTTAGTAGTGGTTTCTTTGCAGCAATTCGACCATGAAGGCCTGATTCACGCAGTCTCTGAACAGTTGATGTTGAGATGTGTCTGTTACTTGAACTCTGTGATGCATTTATTTGGGCTGCAATTTCTGAGGCTGGTAACTCTAATGAACTTGTCCTCTGCAGCAGAGGAAACTCTGAGTCTTCCTTTCCTGTGGCGGCCCTCATGAGAGACAGTTTCATCATAGCGCTTGATGGTTTTTGCAACTGATTAACTGACCCTCATGTCTTAAAGTAATGATGGACTGTCATTTCTCTTTGCTTATTTGAGCTGTTCTTGCCATAATATGGACTATCTTCTGTATACCACCCCTACCTTGTCAGAACACAACTGATTAGCTCAAACGCATTAAGAAGGAAATCAATTCCACAAATGAACCTGTTAACTGAAATGCATTCCAGGTGACTACCTCATGAAGCTGGTTGAGAGAATGCCAAGTGTGTAAAGCTGTCATCAAGGCAAATACTTTGAAGAATCTCAAATATAAAATATATTTGGATTTGTTTAACACCATTTTGGTTATTACATGACTCCATACATGTTATTTCATCGTTTTTATGTCTTCACTATTATTCTACAATGTAAAAAAAATTAAAAATAAAGAAAAACCCTTGAATGAGTGGGTGTGCCCAAACTTTTGACTGGTACTTTACACTTCAGCTATTCTCATCTCAGGTGCTTTTCTGTGTCTCTCACCTATCGGAACCCTATGACTGTCACCTGTCTTTGAGCTGGCCAACCACATCCTGTCCCCTGACACACACACACACAATCCAGTGAGCACTGAGCCGTTTGAGATGGCCTGGGTCAGAGCGGCAGGTTGGAGCAGAAATCCCCTGTACTGTGACCCTGAGATCACTGTGGCAGCCCCCATACTCTCCCTTGGGACTGACACCCCACCCCACTCTACACAACCACCACCCACCCCCTATTACCCTGCTGACACTGTAAGTTTTGTTCCACCCGAATACAAAACAGACGAGCAAAGGGTCAACCTAGGACTCACCAAGTAAAGAAAAAATACTATTTAAAAGTTGTCTATATCTCAATGGCGAACAATTCCTGTTCAGCAATGTCCTCTCGATGTGTACAGACACCTCCCCTACACACAATTTCCCCTTTCACTTCTATATGTAGTATTTTCTATATGAGTATAATCTATGTGCTCCAGCCAGGATCTTTGACTCCTTGACCACTGTCTGTCTCTGGCTCCAATGCTCTGTGTCTTCTTCCTCTTTTCTATAGGGAAGTTGCATGCTGCTCAGTCGGATCCTCTCCGGTCCACATGCTCTTCCTGTCCAGGCCAGGCCAGATGAGGAGGTCACAGATCACTCCTCCGGACAGGAACACCAGATGCCCTCACACTGCTGCAACTCTCAACTGACTTTACACAGTGAAAGCTCTATGTATTTTATGTTCTATGGACTTTAAACTGTGAACTGTACGTGCATGTTAGCTAGTAGGAGATGGATACAGTGTGTTATATGTACTGTATACCTTTAGGGCTCTTCAGTTAAAAAAAGGTTAAATAAAAAATAAAAACATTCACAACTTTAGACAGCCTACTGTATACATTTCTCACTCATATTGAAGGATGTTCAACACATGTACAGTATGTGTCTTCAGCTGGTCTTATCTAACTCATTATTTCTGAACAAAAGCTTGCTAATAAGCTTCCTATGGGTACAGCCCCCTGTAGAGGCTGGTTACACATGGGCCCAGACCCACTGGCTTATAGCAGATCACCATGTGCAATGCCAACCGTTGGCTGGAGTGGTGTAAACTTGCCGTTATTGGATTCTGGAGCAGAGGAAACACGTTATCTGGAGTGATGAATCACACTTCACCATCTGGCAGTCCAACGGATGATTCTGAGTTTGGCGGATACCAGAAGAACGCTACCTGCCCCAATGCATAGTGCCTACTGTACAGTTTGGTGGAGGAGGAATAATGGTCTGGGGCTGTTTGTCATGGTTCAACCTAGGCCCCTTAGTTCCAGTGAAGGGATATCTTAACGCTACAGCATACAATGAAATTCTAAACAATTCTGTGCTTCCAACTTTGTGGCAACAGTTTGGGGAAGGCCCTTTCCTGTTTCAGCATGACAATGCCCCTGTGCACAAAGGGAGGTCCATACAGAAATGCTTTGTCGAGATCAGTGTGGAAGAACTTAACTGGCCTGCACAGAGCCCTGACCTCAACCCCATCGAACACTTTTGGGATGAACTGGAATGCCAACTGCGAGGCAGGCCTAATCGCCCAACATCAGTGCCCGACCTCGCAAATGCTCTTGTGGCTAAATGGAAGACCACGTGTAACCACGCCAACCCAGGACCTCCACATCCGGCTTCTTTACCTGCGAGATCGTCTGACACCAGCCACCTGGACAGCTGATGAAACTATGGGTTTGACTATGGGTTTGCACAACTGAAGAATTTCTGCACAAACTCTCAGAAACCATCTCAGGGAAGCTCATCTGTCCCAGTTCTTCCTGTCCCAGTTCTTCCATGCATACTCACCAGACATGTCAACCATTGAGCATGTTTGGGATGATCTGGATTTTGATGTACAGTACCAGTCAAAAGTTTGGACACACCTACTCATTCAAGGGTTTTTCTTTATTTTTACTGTTTTCTAAATTGTAGAATAATTGTGAAGACATCAAAACTGTAAAATAATACGTATGGAATCAAAATATATTTTACATTTGAGCAATGGACATTAGACCGGTGGAAATCTGTCCTTTGGTCTGATGAGTCCAAATTTGAGATTTTTGGTTCCAACTGCCATGTCTTTGTGAGACGCAGAGTAAGTGAACGGATGATCTCCACATGTGTGGTTCTCCATGAAGCATGGAGGAGGAGGTGTGATGGTGTGGAGGTGCTTTGATGGTGACACTGTCTGTGATTTATTTAGAATTCAAGGCACACTTAACCAGCATGGCTACCACAGAATTCTGCAGCGATATGCCATTGCATCTGGTTTGCGCTTAGTGGGACTATAATTTGTTTTTGAAAACAGGACAATGACCCAACACACCTCCAGGCTGTGTAAGGGCTATTTGACCAAGAAAGAGAGTAATGGAGTGCTGCATCAGATGACCTGGCCTCCACAATCACCCAACCTCAACCCAATTAAGATGGTTTAGGATGAGTTGGACAGCAGAGTGAAGGAAAAGCAGCCAGCAAGTGCTCAGCATATGTGGGAACTACTTCAAGACTGTTGGAAAAGCATTCCAGGTGAAGCTGGTTGAGAGAATGCCAAGAGTGTGCAATGCTGTCATCAAGGCAAAGGGTGGCTACTTTGAAGAATCTAAAATCTAAAATATATTTGGATTTGTTTAACACGTTTTTGGTTACTACATGATTCCATATGTGTTATTTCATAGTTTTGATGTCTTCACTATTACTCTACAATGGAGAAAATAGCAAAAATAAAGAAAAACCCTTGAAAGAGTAGGTGTGTTCAAACTTTTGACAGGTATTGTACATGTTCCAGTTTCTGCCAATATCCAGCAACTTTGCACAGCCATTGAAGAGAAGTGGGACAACATTCCACAGGCCACAATCAACAGCCTAATCAACTCTATGTGAAGGAGATGTGTCACGCTGCATGAGTCAAATGGTGTTCACTCCAGATACTGGCTGGTTTTCTGATCCACGCCCCTACCTTTTTTTAAAGGTATCTGTGACCAACAGATGCATATCTTTATTCCCAGTATTGTGAAATCCATAGATTAGGCCGTAATGAATTTATTTCAATTCACTGATTTCCTTATATGAACTGTAACTCATTAAAATATTTTCAAATTGTTGCATGTTGCATTTATATTTTTGTTCAGTGTAGATGCATGGCAACTATATTACCTGTCTGTCTCACCTACTAGTCCATGTAGATTGCTTGCTACATGTGGACATGAAAAAGGAGTGTCACTTAAAAAATTCATAAAATGTAGAGATAGGTGTGAGATAAAAGGCGCATAGACCCTCAGCGCTCGTGGCTCCCCCGCCTTGCAGGGACCCCTCCCAGAGGGGCTTGGTGGTGGGTTTGGGGTCAGAGGGACATAAGTGAACCGATACTGATTAGAGGAAACAACCCTGGACTGCTGGCCAATGTGTGTGTGTGTGTTTGTGGTTTGTGTGAATGCATGTGGGTGTGTGTGTGTGTTTGTGTCTATCCTCCAGGTTCCAGGATGTGGGTTCCCTTTCCACCTGTCTCTCCACACCTCAGTGTTCTCGCTGCTCTCCCAGTTCCTCTCTTGATGACTATTCTCGTGTCACACATGCTTGTCTCTAACCCACTCCTCCCCAGAGACACAAGTCAAACTCCCAACTCACTCTGATTGCATAACAAAGATCCTTTTCTTAGGAAATCACAGGTTCTAGCATAATATTGAATTCTGTTGTTTTGTGTATGTCTTGGTTATGCTTTTGCTTCTCACTTGGTATTTACTATGTCAAATGTTTTTTTAACCTTTATTGTAACAGGAAATGATGATGAGACCAATCTCTCTTTCACAGATGAGCCTTGTGTACAAATCAATACACATCACTATACTCCCGAGTGGCGCAGCGGTCTAAGGCGCTGCATCTCAGTGCTAGAGTCGTCACTACAGATCTTGGTTTGATTCCAGGCTGTATCACAACCGGCCGTGATTCGGAGTCCCATAGGGCGATGCACAATTGGCCCAGCGTCGTTAGGGTTTTACCGGGTTAGGCTGTTGTTGTAAATAATAATTTGTTCTTAACTGACTTGCCTAATTAAATAAAGGTTAAATAAATAAACATCAATACACGAAAAGCAAAACACAATCATAGAATCATTCTTCAGTAAAGTTTCCACAATCATCCTTTTGAAATGCCCTAGAGGCACCAATTCATCCACCTTTAGAGAGCCTTGGAGATCATTCCACAAGTCATGTGCAAAAAAACTAAAAGCAGATTTACCTAACTCAGTGGAGATGGAGGGGATCTCCAGATTTAGCCTTCCCTGAGACCGGGTCTGGTATCTTGTACGTCTGTAAGTTAAAAATGAAGTAAGGTACGGAGGAAGTTTATAAAGGAGGGCTTTATAAACAAAAACATCACTTAACAAATTAATAAAACAATGATATCATTTGAAACAAGCAGTAGAAAATACCATTTAGCAAAAAGGTTATGTGGGAATGCACCTGTAGATCTCACCAAGACCTTTGAACTTTAAGTTATCATCTATTTGGGTGGGGCAGCTAAAGCATCATCAACAACAACTGTCAATCTTTAATCTGGTATGTATTTACTGTATGTCCCTTATTCATGGCAATTCACACAGTCTTTCTCCACATCCTGTCCTGGGTTTCTGTTACCTGCTTCTCCACCTTGTCCCTGCGGTTATTGAGACCAGGATTCATATGATACAGTATCATCCAATCATCAGCACTGATACAGTAACTTGATAACAGTAGTCACAATACAGTATTCAAAACACATCTCAATACAGTTAAGAAAATGAAAAACATATACAGAAGATAGTATGGTTATACAAACATGTATAATATTGAACACAAGTGAGAGAAGAAAACAAAGTGTTTGCCACTAGATATGACTCTACCCACAGCTTCACATGCATTGTTTCTTGTAAATGTTGTCTTTCTTTAAAAAAGGCAAACGATCTCATATGTTGTCACGTCCTGACCTTAGTTCCTTTTTTATGTCTCTATTTTGGTTTGGTCAGGGCGTGAGTTGGGGTGGGCATTCTATGTTGTTCGTTCTATGTTTTGTTCTGTGTGTTGTATTTCTATGTGTTTGGCCTGGTATGGTTCCCAATCAGAGGCAGTTGTCAATCGTTGTCTCTGATTGAGAACCATACTTAGGTAGCCTGTTCCCACCTGTGTTTGTGGGTAGTTGTTTCCTGTTTTGTGTTGTGTCACCTGATAGGACTGTTTCGATTTTTGTTGTTTCACTTTTGTTATTTTGTATTCAGTGTTCAGTTTAATAAATTTAACATGGACACGTACCACGCTGCATTTTGGTCCGATCCTTCCTATTCCTCATCAGACGAGGACGACGATCGTTACAGAACTACCCACCACCAAAGGACCAAGCAGTGTGGAGAAGAGGACTGGACATGGGAACAGGCGGAGGCAGCAGGAGAAGGGAACCGGAGATACGAGGGAACACGGCTGGCAAGGAAGCCCGAGAGGCAGCCCCCAAAATTTTTGGGGGGGAGGCACACGGGGAGTGTGGCAGAGTCAGGTTGGAGACCTGAGCCCACTCCCCGTGCTTACCGTGGCGATCATGGGACTGGTCAGGCCCCGGGCTATGGGGTGAAATTGGAGGTGAGCAAAGGAAGCGAAGTCGAGACTGTGAAGGAGTTGATGGGGAGATTGGAGGAGAGAGCAATGAGAGAGCTGCTGTGTTGGTGCATGAGGCACGACATCCGCCCGACGGAGCGTGTCCGCGATTTGATGTGACCTTAGTCAGCTCTCCATACTCGTCCTGAGGTGCGTGCTAGCCGTCTGGTGAAGACTGTGCCAGTCCCACGCACCAGGCCTCCTGTGCGCCTCCCTAGCCCTGCACGTCCTGTGCCAGCTCGGCGCTACAGCTCTCCAATACGTGCTCTGAGCCCGGTGCGCTACATTCCAGTTCCCCGCATCTGCCGGGCTAGGGTGAGGATCCAGCCAGGACGGATGGTGCCAGCCCTGCTCTCCAGACCGCCAGTGCGTCTCCTCGGGCCAGGATATCCTGCGTCGGCTCTGCGCACTGTGTGTCCCGTGTGCCGGGCTAAAATCACCATCCAGCCAGGACGGGTTGTGCAGGCCCTTAGTTCGAGACCTCCAGTGCGCCTCCACGGCCCGGTCTATCCTGTGCCTCCTCCAAGGACCAGGCTGTCTCTCCGTCTCCTCCCTCCAGAGTCTCCCGCCTGTCCGGCGCTGCCAGAGTCTCCCGCCTGTCCGGCGCTGCCAGAGTCTCCCGCCTGTCCGGCGCTGCCAGAGTCTCCCGCCTGTCCGGCGCTGCCAGAGTCTCCCGCCTGTCCGGCGCTGCCAGAGTCTCCCGCCTATTCGGGGCCCGCTGTAAGGGTCCCCAGTCCAGGGTCGGCGGCGAGGGTCGCCACTCCAGAGGCGCCACCTAAGTGGGCCAAGACTAAGGTGGAGTGGGGTCTAAGTCCCGCACCAGAGCCGCCACCGCAATGAAATGCCCACCCAGACCCTCCCCTATAGGTTCAGGTTTTGCGGCCGGAGTCCGCACCTTTCGGGGGGGGGGGGGGGGGGGTACTGTCACGTCCTGACCTTAGTTCCTTTTTTATGTCTCTATTTTGGTTTGTAGCCTAGATGTTAAGTTAACTGAATGAACGCAATTCTTGTTTCACATCAAAATTAAATAAATGAAAAACATAGCAGTACAGTAAATGCTACTGTTGTGTTCTGCTTTTACATACGACTGTGCTCACATGGGAAAAATGACATATTTTTGTTTCCTGTGTGTTTGTGTGTCAATGGTGAATATGATGAAACAGGATGAGGGGATTCACAGACCAAAACATTGGGGGGGGGGGGTCATTGCTGACTCTACAGTCCATTTCAGAGACATCTTGACATTTTCAGAGAAGTAAGCAACAAATCTGGCCACAAAACCAAAAAGAGAAAAAGCAGATTTTCAAGGAAATACTTTGGAGAATAGTAATTCCTCTTTATTTAATCTTTAATTTCTTTGATGATTCTTGTTAGTTCGTGAGAGGCTGAAGTGTATGTCAGTGTCTCTAGATCTGGCATAATAAACTCAGCAAAAAAAGAAAGGTCCCTTTTTCAGGACCCTGTTTTCCAAATATAATTCGTAAAAATCCAATAACTTTACAGATCTTCATTATAAAGGGTTATAACACTGTTTCCCATGCTTGTTCAATGAAGTATAAACAATTAATGAACATGCACCTGTGGAACGGTCGCTAAGACACTAACAGCTTACAGACGGTAGGAAATTAAGGTCACAGTTATGAAAACTTAGGACACTAAAGAGGCCTTTCTACTGACTCTGAATAACACCAAAAGAAAGATGCCCAGGGTCCCTGCTCAGCTGCGTGAACGTGCCTTAGGCATGCTGCAAGGAGGCATGAGGACTGCAGATGTGGCCAGGGCAATAAATTGCAATGTCCGTACTATGAGACGCCTAAGACAGTGCTACAGGGAGACAGGACGGACAGCTGATCGTCCTCACAGTGGCAGACCACGTGTAACAACACCTGCACAGGATCGATACATCCGAACATCACACCTGCGGGACAGGTACAGGATGGCAACACTAACTGCCCCGAGTTCCACCAGGAACGCACAATCCCTCCATCAGTGCTCAGACTGTCCGCAATAGGCTGAAAGAGGCTGGACTGAGGGCTTGTAGGCCTGTTGTAAGGCAGGTTGCAGGCAATCTCAACGCTGTGCGTTACAGGGAAGACATCCTCCTCCCTCATGTGGTACCCTTCCTGCAGGCTCATCCTGACATGACCCTCCAGCATGACAATGCCACCAGCCATACTGCTCGTTCTGTGTGTGATTTCCTGCAAGACAGGAATGTCAGTGTTCTGCCATGGCCAGCGAAGAGCCTGGATCTCAATCCCATTGAGCACGTCTGGGACCTGAGGGCTAGGGCCGTTCCCCCCCAGAAATGTCTGGGAACTTGCAGGTGCCTTGGTGGAAGAGTGGGGTAACATCTCACAGCAAGAACTGGCAAATATGGTGCAGTCCAGGAGGAGATGCACTACAGTACTTAATGCAGCTGGTGGCCACACCAGATACTGACTGTTACTTTTGATTTTGACCCACCCTTTGTTCAGGGACACATTATTCAATTTCTGTTAGTCACATGTCTGCGGAACTTGTTCAGTTTATGTCTCAGTTGTTGAATCTTGTTATGTTCATACAAATATTTACACATGTTAAGTTTTCTGAAAGGAGTGAGAGGACGTTTCTTTTTTTGCTGAGTTTATATGTGTAGAGAACATTCCATTCCATTACTACTGTAGTGTCTGTATGCTACCACCACAGCTGCTGATGTTAAATGGAAGACTTGCTTTTTTATGATCATTTATTGTGGGAAGCCTCAGACACCACAAGGCAGCCTTGCAACACAGGAGACATCACACTGCAGATACTGCAACTGTAGACAGAAAACATAGGCTCGTGCTTCGTGCATAACCTCACTCTATCCCCCCATAACCAATTTTTCTCATTATAACTAGGGACAGCAGTTTTTCCTGACCACTTGATCTGACCAGGAAGTCTGAGCTCTAGTTATTATTGTCCTGGCCAGATCACATAAGTAGAGTCAATAGGCTATTCTTCTGAATATTAGAGACACAGGGGGTTAAATTAGCCTAGACTCAGACTGATCTTATTTGGGGGGTAGACTTGGTTTCCGTTGACAGTTTCTGATGGCTTGCAGTCAGTTCCTGCTCGTTGAAACCCTGTGGAGGGGTCTGACAGACGTGTAACACCTCTACATGTCTGTGGACCACACGCGCACACGCACACACGCACGCACACGCACATGCACACGCACACGCACACACACACAAATGTATCCGAGCCAGTACGGTTCTGGTCATCCCTGTAGTGTGAATCAGGCACAAGTCAAGTGAAATAGATTACCTAGACTGTTTGTGATGAGAGTGTACGAGTACGTGTGTGGCATGTTAGCAATGTTTTGTTGCTGAATTCCAAATAAATAAGTGCTGAATGACCTGAGAACTCTAATATCTGTGTGGGTGTGAAGTGGAACTGAGAGTGAGGGGAGGGGGGGGGGGGGGGTGAATGTTTGTGTTTTGTGTAGGTTGTTCTTTTGTACTTGAGTAGTTTCTCATGAATGGAGATGGGAAAATAGCCCATTCTCTAGAAGTTACCAGCAATGAGAAGAACAAATAATGAATCCCCCACAGAAGGAATGGGGAGATCACAATGACCTTTGTCTCTCTTCTTCTGCTGTCATCCTCCTTCTCCATCAGCCATGTCTTACTCACTGGGGATGTCCTAGACACTAGTTTCACTCCTCTATAGTACCCTTTCTAAGGTCCGTCCTCTATGGTTTCTGACCAACAATAGAAAATGTTGGCTGTTGTTCCATCACTAATATACTCATTCACTTACTCAGACACCCGCGATTCCACTTGTGGGATGTAAGTTCACTTGTGGGATGCATGTGAAGGAGTTCCTTATATACTATTGTGACAAGGAGCGCTACTGCCATGGAACAGTCGGTGGTGGCTAGTATGGGTACACTTCTCTGGAAGATGCTTTTTTAGGCTGGCTTTTAGGCTGGCTGCAGCTTTGAAAGTATTCAATGAAATACACACACACAGAAAAAATATGTAATTTTACCATTTATTCTGGCCTATGGTGTGCTGAATAGTTTTAGCTGTGGTTTTCAAGCCATCATCAAAGCCTCAATCAATGATACTTTCAGTAAGTGACTTTATAGATATTGCTGTATAACAGCTCATAAATAAAATACAAGCCAAATGAAGAGATTCACTGAAAAGTTTGATATTTATTTCAAAGTTTGAAAAATGAATTCAGAGAGAGTAAAACAGTGGGCAGAATACGATAGTAAAACCTATCTATATCAAATACAATCCAAGCAATCATGTTGCTGTTAAAATCTCTCATACAGTATATGAAAATGTTGTTTCTACAGTACGTCTACAGTATGTTTCTACAGTACAAATAGAACAAATTTAAAAGTTTAGGATGTTCTACATATAAAGAAAATAGGTAATCTGGTGTACTGGTAGCTAAATGTCCTGCCTTCCTTTTACAGTTATACTGGCCCTTGATTTAAAATGTTTAAATGTATATACACTCTGATATGATGACTAGTATGGCGTATTGGATTGAATATCAATCATATTTTCCATAATAAAAATACATTAAAAGCAAGTGAGAAATCTGACAAACAAATCACACAAAAGCTAGTCAGTCGATAGACACACAAATTCTAATATAACATTCAACACTTCAGGGTTTATTCAATCAACTTTACTGCTGTAGTAAATTAACCACATGTTGTTTAAAAACGAATAGTGATAACCTTGATGATAGTAGGTTTACAGGACAGAATAGTTCAAAACACTATTTATTCTGAATTGTATTACATTTTAACTATTTTTCTTCTGGATTGGGGGAAACATGTGGTATACTTACTGGGGTGGTACATTTGATGAGTAATAAACCCTTTAATACCTTTACAGCACCATTTGTAATACGGTTGTATAGTAATTCCCTTTCGTGACACACAGTGCCTCTGTAACACCCAAGCTGCATAGCTTTGGGTCCTATCAGTTCACACCTTGCAAGTGTTGCCTTTGTTCTGACCCTCTATCCCATCTCTTTCTCCATTCATCAAAGTATGCTCTTGCTCATTGGCTCTGAAGAATTGAAAAGCATTGGAATGGTGTAAGCAAGGGCTAAAAGGTGTGAGAGGCTGAAGTGTATGTTAGTGACATATTTCACCATATGTCATGTCAGTCCTTTCTTGTTACATCAATGAGGGGGAGTGAAGGAAGGTGCTCTGTTCAGGCGGTGATGGGCATGTTGTCCCTGTAGCAGGCTGCCCTCTGGGGGGCGGTGTAGCTACACAGGTCCTGGTAGATCCGGGCCATCTGTTCCCCGGCCTGCAGCTCGTCTGACTGGATCTCCAGGTTAGGACTGCTGTACTGGGAACGACGCATGCTCACTGCTTCCAACAGCTGCTGACAGTTCACTGGAGTGACCTGTAGCCGAGCACAGACAGAGAAAGAAGGAGAGAGGGAGAAAAGGAGAGGGGGAACTGTAAGCTCAGTCTGCCAGCTTCTGACAGTAGACTGGAGTGATCTGAACACAACCAGACAGGGAGAGAAGAAGAGAGGTAACTGTTAGCTCAGCTTGTATTTTTAAGGTACACTCTTAGAAAAAAAGGTGCTATCTAGAACCTTAAAGGGTTCTTCGACTGTCCCCATAAGAGAACCATTTGAAGAACCCTTTTTAGTTGCAAGTAGAACACTTTTGGTTCCAGATAGAACCCTTTTAGGTTCCATGTAGAACCTTTTTCTAGAGGGTTCTACATGGAACCCAAAAGGGTTCTACCTGGAAGCAAAAAGGGTTGGGGACAGCCCGAAGAACCCCTTTGGATCCCTTTTTTCTAAGAGTGTAGTGGTGCCCTTTTGACCAAATCACCTTGAAGACTGAAGTTACCTCTATTTACTCAAACACATTCTGGGACTGTGCTGGGGGGATACCACATGTTTCAGTGATCCAGGGGATATAACCTCTGTTACCTGGACGATGATAAGTTTGCTCTTGGCTGTGCTGAGGTCATGAAGCTCCTCCCCGAAACACAGGGTCACCATGGGGTCAGGGGCGGGAAGCTGGCCCTCCTGGTACAGCTGGAGAGCTGGGACAAACAAAGCAGACAGAGAAGAACTTATTACACAGACAGAGAATGCTTCATCATAACTGCACACTGATGAGTGAAGGCATGTACTCCAAAGAGTATCTGTCTGTCAGTAAAGAGTACATGTATTCCTGTCCTCTTCAGAGCACAACATCCTAAATCAACAACAAAAACAACATGAGTTCCTTCCTCCTCACCTTGGAAGAACCTTCCTGTGTCAAAAATCTTGACCACAGCATCTCTCTCCAGTTTGCAGGGCCCCCCAGGGCTGTAGTGGGGGCCCAATCCCCCCAGCCCGCTCCAGAACACACGGCTCTGGCACAGCCTCTTGATGAAGATGCCCTCGCGGTTGGCACGGACCAGCACACCCCTCTCCAGGTGCCCCAGGAGCTTGCGGGTGACATGGCGTTGGCGCTCAACCTCGATGAGTTCAGCGGGAGGGAAACAGACGTTCTGCAGGCTGTCTGGGAGACCGTAGGGGGACCTGTGCTGGACCAAGGGAGGCTGACCCGGAGAGATACGACAGCCATCAGCATGAGATGTCACCACGCTGTCCATCAGCTTCCCACCATAGAAGAAGTTAATGATCATCTGGGAGAAGGCTGGAAACAGAGGGAGGAAAGTGTTGAGTAAGCCACCGCATTGTCTTCTATTAAGTCTCGCAGAGGAATGGAAATAAATACATTTGTATTTAGAAATACTGAGGAAACATACCGGCATTGAAAGAACCCATTGGCGAGGGATCTTGATGCCCCGGGAAGACTGCAGGGTAATAAAAAAAAAAAGATAACTGACTTTGTGGTATAGATTTTTTCTATCATGAAATTCAAATATGGCCTTCCTCTTACATATGCAGCATGCTCGTTAAGATGCAATGATCTTGAGTGACCGTGAAAAACATCTCACCCCTCTATCATGTCATGGTTTGTCATTTCATCAAAAAATACAGCCCGTCAAGCACAACAGGCGGCGTGACCAAGAAAAAAACACCTTAGTCAGCAAAGTGCTAAAGGAAATGAGCAAATCGTTCCCCCTCTAGAATTCTAGAATCATGTAAACAAGCCTGTGTTAGAAGCCATAACTGCAAGGTAATGTCGCAGTTTTGCATCGCTATAGATACGCAGTTATTTTTAAACAAATAAATCTCAACTCTCACAAAGGAGGAACTGGAGCCTCATGCTGTAGCCTCATAGAACATACCACAATAATGCACACTTTGATACAGGAGACATAAACATGCAAGTTTCTCTAGAAAATGTCCTCATGGAAAACAGCTAGACAGATACTTTTAACAAAGGACAATATGATGTATAGGCATTTGCTAACTCTAATTAAATAGATCAGATAATTGACATATGTTCCAGTCGCCACTGTATGAAAGTGTTTAAATGGACATGACACCACTGCATGTTGGAGATACTCCACTAGATTGGATGACACTGCTAAAGAAAATAACCGTTGACTGAGTGGAGAAGGACCCTTACCACTGACGCTGCCCTGGGACCAGTACTCTGGGCTGGGCTGCATCCTACAGCCATCCTCCTGGGGAGAGTGGCTCCTCTTGACGATGCCAAGGTACTCATCACTGGAAGACTGACAATGGAATGACACACCATGCAATTAGTCTCTAATAACCATACATCAACAACCATACATATAAAAGCTGCTTTAGAAACAGAAGAGGTAATATAGTTGATAGTGGAGGATAGAGAGACAGAAAAGGAGGGAAAACTTGACAGACATTAAAACAAGAAAACAGAAAAACAGAGTGAGTGAAGTCGGTGAGAAATATAGACAGAGAGAGGAAGGGAAGAAATTGATGGAAGTAAGAAAACATACCTGTTTTACCTCTTTGATGAGCTCCTCCAGGTGTGCAGAGCTGCAGTCCATGTCAGTACTGTCACCAGGGCTAGATGTCAAAGCTGCTGCTGCACTTTTACCTGCTGGAGCAGAGGGGGACAGCATGGTTGTTAGTCTTATTATCACAGCTATTCTTTCTATTTACTACGGAAAAGGCTGATGGTCAAATGTAAATCAAGTTTTAGCAGCAAGTTGTCTTTGTCCGGATTTCTGAGTTTTCAACTCTGATCAAGGCAACGTCCTGCTGCTGAAACATTAGTGACTTTTAATAAATAATTTGCATTGGTGCAATTTGACTCTACATCCATTCAATACAGGTGTTTATAATGTTCATTATTCTAATGTCTCCATAGTGAAATATGAACTCACTCTTCTGCTCCTCCTCGGGGACGATGCGGTACACCTTGTAGGGCTCAGAGATGTCCAGCTGGGACCTGTCTCCCACCTCCTCGAAGTCAGGGCTCTTATTCAGGGCACACCGCAGCCTGGTCTTCCATGTAGCAGGCTCAGCCTTCTCCCCCTCCTTAAACTTCCCCTTAAACACAGCCCAGGCCTGCAGGGAGGGAGCAGGTGCATTAGAACGAGAGCCATAGTAACACACATCCAAACATAACACATACCTGCTGGTGCTATCAACAACTTGTTATATTCAAAAAGGTCTGGAACTGAACGATAGAGATTACAAAAGTCCACAATGAAGCCATACATAGAAGTAATTAGAATTCAACTACTTTCATAGCCAGAATACAATGAATCACATGATAAATACAGGTAGGTTACATAAAACAAAGGTTGAATTGTAATGACATGAAACTGGACAGGTTCTGGTTTAAATTATTTGTTAACTGTTAAGTTATAATTACATATAATTACACAAAGATATTCGATTTTCAATGTCATTTTTCTCTGCTTGTCTTATTATGACCATGAGCTCTATTTTAGCTGGCTCCAAGGAGGCGCAAGTGTCAAATGCAGATTAGTTTGCAATTTCATCATGTAAAAACTGGTACACTGGCATTTTCCAGCCATAACGCCAGGTTCAGCAATTTACCTGTCTAAAATCAGCTCGCTTGCACTGATATGTGTAGCCTTACGCACGACTTTTGGAGAGGCACATCTGAGGAGGAGGGGTGGCAATATTTGAGGTGTAAACAAGCGCAAAAGTGACAATTTCATGGAGCGCAAATGGGAAGTTTTAAGACTCACAAAAAGCAGGTTAACAGTAACACAGCTGATAATGGCATGGATTTTGAGAGGTAGCCTATCCAGGTTTAATGCACAGTGACCATGGAAGAGAGATGTGCTTTTTATGCCAGTGAATCTCTTATTTAGAAACATAAAAAAACGATTGCTTTCATTTAGTTTAATTATATAAATTTTTTCATGAGCATAGCCTAACCTCCCCTTATTCAAGGCCGATTTATCAGCATTGCATAGATGCATATTTTTTATCCTGGCCATTAGCCAAGTAGCCTATGGAAAAGGGGGTTAATGGTCTGCTGAGAGTGCGTAGAAATATTTTGGAGGTTATCGCTCTCATGCTTTTTCATTTTTCAAAATTCACATACCTGCGTAGTTCATTTCGCTTGTTCAAGTATCCATCCTCATCTCCACAGAGTGCATTTCATCTGGTTACCAAAGACACGTTCCTCCAAATGTATTTAAATTATTCAGTCCTATAATGCATTATCAACGGTAGGCCTATGCTATATTTTGCTTATTGATAACGTGCCCCACACATACAATGTGATTTGCGGGAACCTAGTGTTCTTTATTTTAGAAGAAGTGCGATGCGTAAAGACATGTAGGCTATAGGCTAGGCTCATTGAAGCCAATTACAACACTGTTGACTGACAACATTGCAAACATAGGCTATTGAGCTAACTCTTTTTTTTACTGTTACTATTACTCATTACTGTAGCCTATGCTATTTAATAAGCTTTAGTATCAATCCACAATGGACCAGCAGGAATTGGAGTAGATGACAATGCAAAGATCATCAATAACCTACAGAACTTGAGACAAATGCATGCATTATTAAGCCATGGAATGTGTTGAGCTCTTGTCACACCTACAAGACCTTGTCACACCTACAACTTGTTTATTCATCAAAACCCAGCCCTTTCGTGCCACTGCCAGCTATTGTGCTTATAATTCTGGCTATGAAAACAGCAACAATATTTCTGACACACCCCCAGAACAAGAGATACTGCCAGCACTTAGATTTAGTATTGTGTTAGTTAAAATAGAGCCCCATGACTCATAGATCAACGTATTGTCATCATACTCTGCAATTAATGTGTAACCTATATGTGCGTTACAGGTGGTGAGAATGTGTTAGTTAAACAAACAAAACGTAATTCACACCCGTTCTATCTGTAGGCGCATACTCAACAATTAATGTGTATCGTATGTGTGTTACAGGTGGTGAGAATGTTTTAGTTAAAGCAACAAAACGTAATTCACACCTGCTCTATTTGTAGGCGCGGGAAAAAAGTGTGTGTTATATGTGCCTCTCCAAAAGTCGTGCGTAAGGCTACACATATCGGTGATCTAAATATGCTCTCAAATCCACCGCTATCAACACAATCCTGGTTTGAAATTTGTGTCAATGAACCCACCTTGAAGATAGAAGCGTCGACCTCCTGGTTGTAATCCTGCTTCCCAGCATGTTTCCAGGGGATACGGAACATAGTGCGGCTGTCGTCCTCCCAGACCAGCCCCGGGTACTGACCGCTCTGGATCTGCTCAACTAGCCACTGTTTCAGCCTCCGACCGCCCGGGTTTATAGACATCTGTAATATACATTCATAAGATATGTCACTGTATGGGCTAAACGTTTTATTTTATTTTATGCTTGTTTGTGATAATTAGGAACTTATTTCAAGAGAGAGAGAGACGGGGAGAGAGAGAGAGAGACAAAGAGAGAGAGCAAAAAGTAAAACAAGATAATAATGGTTTATTATTTCATAACAACTATAATTTTCTAATAGCCTACGTTGTTATATAGGTAGCAAAGGGAACACGCTTGAAGAGTTAAAACAAAGACAACTAAATCTTACCTTTTATTTTTGTATTGATAAGTATTTTAGATATCCTTGAGATATCCTTCAAATAGCTTATTGAAGACTATTGTTAAACCTTAATACCAAGTCGATGTCTCAGCGTCAATAGAATAAGTCTTTACTCGCATAACAGTTTAATATCTTCTTTCAGATGAATGAAACATTGACTGGAGGCTGATTGGACGGATGCGTTTCATTTGTATCCAATAAGGTTTGGGAAATACTTATAGACAACCCAATCCGGAAGTCTTGTTCTTCGACGCAGTGTCATTTACAAGAAATCATCTGACAGGAGATATCGTAGGGTCTATGCCACAGTTGGCTACAGACGGCGGGGTATTGAACAACCCTGGATAATAATTAGTAAAGGATAAAGGGGATTTCACAGCGTCATAAAATACATTTTACTGTAAAGGTTGGCCCAACAGGTATTGTTCCTTCGTTACTAAAACCCCCACTTGTGCAGGTTTTACTACAGTTTAGGCTACATTCAAACATAATGTAGGTGTAGGCAGGGTAACTTTCAGGTTGGCTATGGTTGACTGATATGTACGCTGAAATAGATGCAATTATAAAGTGTTTATCATGTTACCATGTTAATTAGTTTTTATTTCGTGAGAATAAGTGTCCCAAAAAAAATACAAAGTCTCTAATGCCAACATGCTTATTCATAGGCCTTGTACTGAAAGGACTATACACCGAGTGTACAAAACATTAAGAACACCTGCTCGTTCCATGACATTTACTGACCAGGTGAATCTAGGTGAAAGCTATGATCTATTAATGATGTCACCTGTTAAATCCACTTCAATCAGTATAGATGAAGGGGAGAAGACAGGTTGAAGAAGATTTTTAAGCCTTGGGGCAATTGAGATATGGATTGTGTATGTGTGCCATTCAGAGGGTGAATGGGCAAGACAAAATATTGAAGTGCCTTTGAATGGGGTATGGTAGTAGCTGCCAGTTACACTGGTTTGAGTGTGTCAAGAACTGCAACGCTGATGGGTTTTTCACACTCAACAGTTTCACGTGTGTATCAAAAATGGTCCACCACGATTCATTTCAATTTTAAAAGCTTCTATGAAAATGTATATAAATCAGAATTAAACAACAGTTGGACTGATACTATAGCCTTCTTAGACTCAACAACTCTGAAGCAAGACAAAAAATAACCACAAAAAACAGAGATATTAGATAGTGTTAAAACATTCACATGGAGAAAAGCACCAGGAATGGATGGCTTTCCCATAGAATTCTATTCAACATTTGGTGACAAAGTAGCCCCACTATTTACACAACTGACAAAACACGTTACTCAAACCAGTACTTCCTAGTTCCATGTATCAAACAGTTGTTTCAGTTATATTAAAACCAGGAAAATTTGGAGAGTCCTCTGCTGATTATTGACCCATAAGTTTAATAAATTATGACAAAATATTAAAACTTATAAACAATAGAATGGCAAAAGTCTTATCAGACTTGATGCATATCAATCAAACAGGGTTTATTCAAAATAGACACAAGCAAATACGAGAACATGTTTCAGTTTAATACAATACGCAAAAAAACTAAATATAGATTTATCAGTAATGGTTGTTGATGACAAAAATACTTTAAATGGTCATGAATGGCCTTTTCGATTAAAAACTTTGGAAGCTTTCAACTTTCCAGCTGTAATAATACATTTAATAAAAATGTTGTACAATTGTCCTGAAGTAAAAATACACACAAATAATACAATATCTGATGAAATTGGGGCGGCAGCGTAGCCTAGTGGTTAGAGCATTGGACCAGTAACCGAAAGGTTGCAAGATCAAATCCCCAGGCTGATAAGGTACAAATCTGTCGTTCTGCCCCTGAACAAGGCACTGTTCCTAGGCCGTCATTGAAAATAAGAATTTGTTCTTTTAACTGACTTGCCTAGTTAAATAAAGGTAAAAAATAAATAATAATAATTGCTTTAGAAAGGGGCACAAGACAGGGATGTCCCCTCTCCCCCACCTGTTTGCACTGGCAATTTAACCGCTTGCAGAAATAATTAGACAGGTCCCAAACGTAACAGGTGTCAGTATTGGTAAACATGAATATAAACTAATCTTATTGGCAGATGACCTCTTGATATACAGGTGCAGTCGGAAGTTTACATACACTTAGGTTGGAGTCATTAAAACTCGTTTTTCAACCACTTCACAAATTTCTTGTTAACAAACTATAGTTTTGGCCAGTCGGTTAGAACATCTACTTTGTGCATGACACAAGTAATTTTTCCAACAATTGTTTACAGACAGATTATTTCACTTATAATTCACTGTATCACAATTACAGTGGGTCAGAAGTTTACATACACTAAGTTGACTGTGCCTTTAAACAGCTTGGAAAATTACAGAAAATAATGTCATGGCTTTAGAAGCTTCTGATAGGCTAATTGACATCGTTTGAGTCAATTGGAGGTGTACCTGTGGATGTTTTTCATGGCCTACCTTCAAACTCAGTGCCTCTTCGCTTGACATCATGGGACAATTAAAAGAAATCAGCCAAGACCTCAGAAAAAAAATTGTAGACCTCCACAAGTCTGGTTCATCCTTGGGTGCAATTTCCAAACGCCTGAAAGTACCACGTTCATCTGTACAAACAATATTATGCAAGTATAAACACCATGGGACCACGCAGCCGTCATACCGCTCAGGAAGGAGACGCGTTCTGTCTCCTAGAGATAAACGTACTTTGGTGTGAAAAGTGCAAATCAATCCCAGAACAACAGCAAAGGACCTTGTGAAGATACTGGAGGAAACAGGTAGAAAAGTATCTATATCCACAGTAAAATGAGTCCTATATCGACATAACCTGAAAGGCCGCTCAGCAAGGAAAAAGCCACTGCTCCAAAACCGGCATAAAAAAGCCAGACTACGGTTTACAACTGCACATGGGGACAAAGATCATACTTTTTGGAGAAATGTCCTCTGGTCTGATGAAACAAAAATAGAACTGTTTGGCCATAATGACCATCGTTATGTTTGGAGGATAAAGGGGGAGGCTTGCAAGCCGAAAAACACCATCCCAACTGTGAAGCACTGGGGTGGCAGCATCATGTTGTGGGGGTGCTTTGCTGCAGGAGGGACTGGTGCACTTCACAAAATAGATGGCATCATGAGGCAGGAAAAGGATGTGGATATATTGAAGCAACATCTCAAGACATCAGTCAGGACATTAAAGCTTGGTCGCAAATGGGTCTTCCAAATGGACAATGACCCCAGCATACTTCCAAAGTTGTGGCAAAATGGCTTAAGGACAACAAAGTCAAGGTATTGGAGTGGCCATAACAAAGCCCTGACCTCAAAGCCCTGAGGCCTACAAACCTGACTCGGTTACACCAGCTCTGTCAGGAGGAATGGGCCAAAATTCACCCAACTTATTGTGGGAAGCTTGTGGAAGGCTACCCGAAACGTTTGACCCAAGTTATTAAACAATTTAAAGGCAATGCTACCAAATACTAATTGAGTGTATGTAAACTTCTGACCCACTGGGAATGTGATGAAAGAAATAAAAGCTGAAATAAATCATTCTCTCTACTATTATTCTGGCATTTCACATTCTTAAAATAAAGTGGTGATCCTAACTAACCTAAGACAGGGAATTTTTACTAGGATTAAATGTCAGGAATTGTGAAAAACTGAGTTTAAATGTATTTGGCTAAGGTGTATATAAACTTCCGACTTCAACTGTACCTGACCAATATTGAAAACTCAATGCCCCCTTTGCTAAAATTATTTACAGAATATTCGAAAATCTCAGGAAATAATATTAACATGGGAAAAAACTAAATAATGGAAATAGGAACATTTTAAAAAAAATACTCACGATATACAGCATTACTTTAAGTGGACCACAAAAAATATAAAATACTTAGGATACTTAATAAGTGACAACAAACTTCAAATATATACAGATAACTTTATTCCATTACTCAACAATATGAAAGCAGATCTAATGCAATTCAATTGTCTTCCCATAAATCTTACAGGTAGAATAAACCTCTTTAGAATGGCATGGCTGACAAAGTTTTTGTATTTATTTTCAGTAATACCAATACACTACCAACCGAAGACAGTCTTAAAAAAAAGTGTACTCAGTCATAACAGACTTTATATGGGAAAATAAAATGCATAGAATAAAAAGGAAAGTTTTACATCTTCCTAAATCTGAGGTTGGTTTTAACCTTCCAGACTCGGTAAAGAGGAAAAATGGGTACATACTGAAGATGCGCATGCTCATCCCCAGAATCTTTTCACGTGTCTATTTTCAAAGGATAAAGCTAAGAACACTATCACAACATGGAAGAAAATTAAACCAATATCACTTTTTAAAAACACAACCCTATGGAACAATCCTTGGAGAGCTTTTCAGAATTCACAGATAAGTTGGTCAACATGGAAAATGTAAGGCATTGAAACCGGAATTGACTTGGTAAAGGAAATACATTTATTTCCATGACAGAATAAAAAATCCATGCAACTTAAAAGTGAGATATCACAAAATGTATATTTGAAAACTTTTGGGCACCAGAGCAACCTTGAGGGAATCTTATTTGAGTCAGATAAAGGATATTCATATGATCGGGAAGATATACAAAACCTAGAGAGCATATCCAACTGACAATCTCTTAGAAAAAATAAATAAACTATTGAAACCAAGACTTTAAAAAACTGATGTTGGCACAAAATGGAAGGAAAGTTGTAGCATAACTAATGAAATTACAGCTAACAAAAATGTACGCCTAATCCAGTTTAAGATGATGTATAGAATTTATTATACAAGAGACAAAATTCACAAATTCTACATTACAATGACAGAATCATGTCTTAAGTGTAAAACGAATAATGACTCAATAATCCATGCTTTGTGGATGGAGCTAGAAAGTTGGCTGTCAGAAGTATTACAATGTAAACTTAATTTTTATCTGTCTGTCTGCATATTTCAAGACATGGCATAGTGAGATACCCAATGGGTGGGACAATTATCTTCTCATCACTCATCTTGAAAAAATAGATACAGAAAACTTGGAAATCAATCAATCCGCCATCATTAACACAATGGAAAAATGTAATGATTTATTATTTAAATATTGAAAGTGCGTGGGCTACAGAGGGGGGAAAATGGTGCAGTGTCAGGCCATGTTGAAAGTGATTCGGGCACTGGAGATGGGGGTGTGTGCTAGTGGGTCTGGCCAGGTGGGATGTAGTTAATGTTTGTATGATGTTGTCATTTATGTGTATGTTTTGTATTGTTTATAAAATCTTACCAAAAAAAGAATGGTTCACCACCCAAAGGACATCCAGCCATTTGTGGGAAGCATTGGAGTCAACATGGGCCAGCATCCCTGTAGAACGCTTTCGAAACCTTGTAGTCCATGCCCGACGAATTGAGGCTGTTCTGAGGGAAAAAGGGGATGCAAGTCAATATTAGGAATGCGTTTGTACACTCAGTTTATATGCTAAAAATAGCCTGCCCTACAGCAGATAGCCGATTTCATCTGACTAATATTAAAACTTTATTCTACACAGGAATGGTTCAGTGGTTTCAACAGATACTACAGGACTGAATGTTGGCGGAGAGGGTTAACTTGTTGTACCCAATCCTCAGTATTGTGATCACACAGCCTTAGTATGTATCATTTCGAAACTAAGAAAAGCAGTTGTGGTGGAGGTAAGGTCACATGTCCAGGGTAAGTTTTGAGGATTTGAGCCATGTCGTGGTCTGGCCTCACCTGTACAGAAAGGGGTGGAGTCTGTACGGGGGGAGGACTGTTTGGGGAAGCTGGGGGTGGCATGGTCTCTGGGTCAGAGAAGGACTTCTCACTGAGGGGAACAGAACACTAATTGTTACTACTGTGTCCATGCCAGTCTGGGGTGGCACGGCGAAGGCACTCTGTCTTTGACCAACCCTCCATCTCTGGGTCTTTCCCTAACACATACACAAATAACATTTTACTTGTCACATGTTATCACTGAATACAACAGGTGTAGACTGAATAGTGAAATTCTTATTGATGCTCCCTTCCCAATGATGCAGAGGAAAAATATATATAACACGAGGAAAAAAATACACAAGAATGGAGCTACACTACATAACCAGAAGTAAGTGGACACCTAATCGTCGAACATCTAATTTCAAAATCATGGGCATTAGTATGGAGTTGGTCCCCCCTTTGCTGCTATAACAGCCTCCACTCTTCTGGGAAGGCTAGATGCTAGAACAATGCTACGGAGACTTGCTTCCATTCAGCCACAAGATCATTAGTGAGGTCGGGCACTGATGTTGGGCGATTAGGCCTGGCTCGCAGTCTGGGCTCCAATTCATCCCAAAGGTGTTCGATGGGGTTGAGGACAGGGCTCTGTGCAGGCCAGTCAAGCTCTTCCACACCGATCTCGACAAACCATTTCTGTATGGACCTCGCTTAGTGCACAGGCATTGTCATGCTGAAACAGGAAAGGGCCTTCCCCAAACTGTTGCCACAAAGTTGGAAACACAGACTCGCTAGAATGTCATTGTATGCTGTAGTGCAGTGGTTCCCAAACTTTTTATAGTCCCAAACATTCAACCTCCAGCTGCGTACCCCCTCTTGCAGCAGGGTGAGCGCACTCTCAAATGTTGTTTTTTGCCATCATTGTAAGCCTGCCACACACACACTATACGATACACTTATTAAACGTAAGAATGAGTGTGAGTTTGTCACAACCCAGCTGGTGGGAAGTGACAAAGAGCTCTTATAGGACCAGGGCACAAATAATAATATAATAATATTCAATAATTTTGCTCTTTATTTAGCCATCTTACATGTAAAACCTTATTTGTTCATCTAAAATGGTGAATAACTCCCCACAGGTTAATGAGAAGGGTGTGCTTGAAAGGATGCGCATAACTCTGCAATGTTGGGTTGTATTGGAGAGAGTCTCAGTCTTAAATAATTTTCCACACACAGTCTGTGTCTGTATTTAGTTTTCATGCTAGTGAGGGCCGAGAATCCACTCTCACATAGGTACGTGGTTGCAAATGGCATCAGTGTCTTAACAGCACAATTTGCCAAGGCAGGATACTCTGAGCGCAGCCCAATCCAGAAATCTGGCAGTGGCTTCTGATTAAATTCAATTTTCACAGAACCGTGTGTTGCAATTTCGATGAGTCTCTCTTGTTCAGATATCGGTAAGTGGACTGGAGGCAGGGCATGAAAGGGATACCGAATCCAGTTGTTTATGTCATCCGTTTCGGGAAAGTAGCTGCGTAATTGCATACCCAACTCACTCAGGTGCTTCGCTATATCACATTTGACATAGTCCATAAGCTTGAGTTCATTTGCATACAAAAAATCATACAATGATGGAAAGACCTGTGTGTTGTCTTTGTTAATGCAGACTTAGAAGAGCTCCAACTTCTTAATCATAGACTAAATTTTGTCCCACACATTGAATATAGTTGCGGAGAGTCTCTGTAATCCTAGATTCAGATCATTCAGGCGAGAAAAAACATCACCCAGATAGGCCAGTCGTGTGAGAAACTCGTCATCATGCAAGCGGTCAGACAAGTGAAAATTATGGTCAGTAAAGAAAACTTTAAGCTCGTCTCTCAATTAAAAAAGTGTCAATACTTAGCCCCTTGATAACCAGCGCACTTCTGTATGTTGTAAAAGCGTTACATGGTCGCTACCCATATCATTGCATAGTGCAGAAAATACACAAGAGTTCAGGGGCCTTGCTTTAACCAAGTTAACCATTTTCACTGTAGTGTCCAAAACGTCTTTCAAGCTGTTAGGCATTCCCTTGGCAGCAAGAGCCTCTCGGTGTATGCTGCAGTATACCCAAGTGGCGTCAGGAGCAATTGCTTGCATGTGCGTTACCAATCCACTATGTCTCCCTGTCATGGCTTTTACGCCATCAGTACAGATACCAACACATCTTGACCTCCAAAGTCCATTTGATGTCACAAAGCTGTCCAGTACTTAAAAAATATCCTCTCCTGTTGTCCTGGTTTCCAGAAGAGGATGTCTTCATTAATTGACCCCCCCCATAAACGTAACGGACATATACCAGGAGCTGTGCCAGGCCCGCCACGTCTGTTGACTCATCCAGCTGTAATGCATAGAATTCACTTGCTTGTATGCAAAGCAGTAATTGTTTCAAAACATCTCCTGCCATGTCACTGATGCGTTGTGAAACAGTGTTGTTTGATGAAGGCATTGTCTGTATAGTTTTTTTGGCCTTTTCCCCCAGCATTGTCCCAGCCATATCCGCGGCAGCAGGAAGAATTAAGTCCTCCACAATAGTATGGGGCTTGCCTGTCATAGCCACTCGGTAGCTCACCATAAAAGACTCTTCTTGCCCCTTCTTATTAATGGTATCTTTTGCTTTTATACTTGCCTTACTACTCGAAAGTCGTCTTAATTCTCACTCAAAAAACTCCTGTGGCTTTTTTTTCAAATTGGCACGTGTTGTTTCTAAAAGTCTGAAGGTTTCATCGAAATGTGAGATAGTACTTTTGCACATATAACACACCGTGGCTGAGGAAAGGCACTACTCTCAATATAAGTGAACCCCAAATCAATGTAGTTCTCATCATATTTTTGCCTCTTCGATTGTCCAACGTCCCTGTCTGTTGTTCGGTGCTTTCCCAGGTAAGGGGGCAGTACTGTATCTCTTCAGCTGCATCCGATTCACAACTGTCAGTGTCCATGCTAGCTGGGCTAACAACAAATGTAGAATTACTGATGCTAGCATTGGATGTGCTCGTGGAAGCAGAACAACTTGTTTCGTCGACAGGTGCAGGTGTAGTACTCCTGGTAGTAGCAGTACTACCAGTAGAGCTGGTATTACATTTTACATTACATTTAAGTCATTTAGCAGACGCTCTTATCCAGAGCGACTTACAAATTGGTGCATTCACCTTATGATATCCAGTGGAACAACCACTTTACAATAGTGCATCTAACTCTTTTAAGGGGGGGGGGGGTTAGAAGGATTACTTTATCCTATCCTAGGTATTCCTTAAAGAGGTGGGGTTTCAGGTGTCTCCGGAAGGTGGTGATTGACTCCGCTGACCTGGCGTCGTGAGGGAGTTTGTTCCACCATTGGGGTGCCAGAGCAGCGAACAGTTTTGACTGGGCTGAGTGGGAACTGTACTTCCTCAGAGGTAGGGAGGCGAGCAGGCCAGAGGTGGATGAACGCAGTGCCCTTGTTTGGGTGTAGGGCCTGATCAGAGCCTGAAGGTACGGAGGTGCCGTTCCCCTCACAGCTCCGTAGGCAAGCACCATGGTCTTGTAGCGGATGCGAGCTTCAACTGGAAGCCAGTGGAGAGAGCGGAGGAGCGGGGTGACGTGAGAGAACTTGGGAAAGTTGAACACCAGACGGGCTGCGGCGTTCTGGATGAGTTGTAGGGGTTTAATGGCACAGGCAGGGAGCCCAGCCAACAGCGAGTTGCAGTAATCCAGACGGGAGATGACAAGTGCCTGGATTAGGACCTGCGCCGCTTCCTGCGTGAGGCAGGGTCGTACTCTGCGAATGTTGTAGAGCATGAACCTACAGGAACGGGTCACCGCCTTGATATTAGTTGAGAACGACAGGGTGTTGTCCAGGATCACGCCAAGGTTCTTAGCACTCTGGGAGGAGGACACAATGGAGTTGTCAACCGTGATGGCGAGATCATGGAACGGGCAGTCCTTCCCCGGGAGGAAGAGCAGCTCCGTCTTGCCGAGGTTCAGCTTGAGGTGGTGATCCGTCATCCACACTGATATGTCTGCCAGACATGCAGAGATGCGATTCACCACCTGGTTATCAGAGGGGGGAAAGGAGAAGATTAATTGTGTGTCGTCTGCATAGCAATGATAGGAGAGACCATGTGAGGATATGACAGAGCCAAGTGACTTGGTGTATAGCGAGAATAGGAGAGGGCCTAGAACAGAGCCCTGGGGGACACCAGTGGTGAGAGCACGTGGTGCGGAGACAGATTCTCGCCACGCCACCTGGTAGGAGCGACCTGTCAGGTAGGACGCAATCCAAGCGTGGGCCGCGCCGGAGATGCCCAGCTCGGAGAGGGTGGAGAGGAGGATCTGATGGTTCACAGTATCAAAGGCAGCCGATAGGTCTAGAAGGATGAGAGCAGAGGAGAGAGAGTTAGCTTTAGCAGTGCGGAGCGCCTCCGTGACACAGAGAAGAGCAGTCTCAGTTGAATGACTAGTCTTGAAACCTGACTGATTTGGATCAAGAAGGTCATTCTGAGAGAGATAGCAGGAGAGCTGGCCAAGGACGGCACGTTCAAGAGTTTTGGAGAGAAAAGAAAGAAGGGATACTGGTCTGTAGTTGTTGACATCGGAGGGATCGAGTGTAGGTTTTTTCAGAAGGGGTGCAACTCTCGCTCTCTTGAAGACGGAAGGGACGTAGCCAGCGGTCAAGGATGAGTTGATGAGCGAGGTGAGGTAAGGGAGAAGGTCTCCGGAAATGGTCTGGAGAAGAGAGGAGGGGATAGGGTCAAGCGGGCAGGTTGTTGGGCGGCCGGCCGTCACAAGACGCGAGATTTCATCTGGAGAGAGAGGGGAGAAAGAGGTCAAAGCACAGGGTAGGGCAGTGTGAGCAGAACCAGCGGTGTCGTTTGACTTAGCAAACGAGGATCGGATGTCGTCGACCTTCTTTTCAAAATGGTATGTGTCTATGGACGCGGGCCTTACCTTTTTTAACCATTTATCAATTTTCGTGCAAACGGAATGAGAAGCAGCTACGTTTGGCTACGTACGGACCATTAGTGAAATTCCCGCGACAGAGTAACAGTTAATGTGATTGGATGTAAATTATTTGACGAGACTACCTGTATTTGACATTGTGTTGTTATTTTGCTGAACACCAGATGGTTTAATTACATTTTTGGCAGTGAAACGAGGCTACTCAGGCAAGAAAAAAAGACTCACCCAACTGTATAGCCCCGTTGGAAAATAGAAATGGACTGTTTGAAAATGTGAAGAATTATTATTCTTTTTTAAATATTTTTTTATTTGTATGATAAAAAAAAAAACGTGAATCACATTTTTATTTGGCGTACCCCCGACGGCATTGAGAGGACTGCGTACCCCAGTTTGGGAATACCTGCTGTAATGTTAAGATTTTTCTTCACTGGAACTAATGTGCCTAGTCCGAGCCATAGTAACAGCCCCAGACCATTATTCCTCCTCCACCAAACTTTACAGTTAGCACTAAGCATTGGGGCAGCTAGTGTTCTCCTGGCATCCGCCAAACCCAGATTCTTCTGTTAGACTGCCAGATGGTGAAGCGTGATTCATCACTCCAAAGAATGCGTTTCCACTGCTCCAGAGTCCAATGGCAGCGAGCTTTACACCACTCCAGCCGATGCTTGGCATTGCGCATGGAGATCTTAGGCTTGTGGGCTGATGCTCGGCCATGGAAACCTATTTCATGAAGCTCCAGACAAACAGTTATTGTGCTGATGTTGCTTCCAGAGGCAGTTTGGAACTCAGTAGTGAGTGTTGCAACAGAGAACAGACGATTTTTATGCGCTTCAGCACTCGGCGGTCTTGTTCTGTGAGCTTGTGTGGTCTACCACTTCGTGGCTGAGCCTTTGCTGTTCCTAGACGTTTCCACTTCACAATAACAGCACTTACAGTTGACCGGGGCAGCTCTAGCAGGGCAGAAATTTGACGAACTGATTTGTTGGAAAGGTGGCATCCTATGACAGTGCCACATTGAATGTCACTTTGCTCTTCAGTAAGACCATTCTACTGCCAATGTTTGTCGATAGAGATTTCATGGCTGTGTGCTTGATTTTATACACCTGCCAGCAACAGATGTGGCTGAAATAGCCGAATCCACTAATTTGAAGGGGTGTCCACATACTTTAATATAGGTTCCATGTGGCTCAGTTGGTAGAACAGGTCACTTGCAACGCCAGGGTTGGGGTTCGATTCCCACGAGGGACCAGTACGAAAAAAATGCATAAGAGTGTCTGCTAAATGACTAAAACCTCAAATGTAAAAATATATACAGGAAGTACCAGTACCAGATCAACGTGCAGGGGTATGAGGTATTTGAGGTAGTGATAAAATAATTTATAAGGTTTATTAAGATAAATGATTAAATAATAGTACTCGGAAACTTAACCATTAGGGATTAGAGGTTATGTAGCATAGACAAGGAGTAATTAAAAATATTAAACATATGTCCAACTAGGTTGGACTGGGGAAGAGAGGAATGTATGTGTATGCCTAAGAAAACACCTAGAAACAATTCAACTATGGTTGAACCGACCCGGCTATAACTCTTGAGAAAGTACGATAGGAGAGGGAGTACCCCTCCAGGTTTCCTTTATCTGGGGGGGACTGGAACTGTCAGCTGGGTAGTGAGAATTCTGGAGAAGAAGCTAGCTCTCCTAATGTTAGTGTGCATGTGTGTGCGTAGGTTAGAAGAATGTTATAAAAGGAATATCTTTGTATATAAACGGCAGAGCTCTCGTGAATAAACTTTGATTTGACTAATGGTGAGCTGGGAATTCTGTCTGTTTCATTTAAACCAGAACTTTACACACTCTGGGTTGCAGACCAATTAGAATAATTGAAAATTATAGACATTGATAATACAATTCTATATCAGGTAGATATAGAAAGTCTACACTCCCATTCAACATTTTCATCTCGCCTGGAATTAAAATGGTATTTTTCCCCCCATTGATTTACACATCCTACCCCACAACTATGAAGTGAAAAAAATATTGGATTTTTAAAATTAAATCTATTTAAAAAATTGAATTGAAAAGCTTGGTTGGTTAATAGAATAGCAATCCTGAATTACCTCAGGTGTAACCAATCACCTTCAAAATCACACACTAAGTTTATTGGCCTCCATCTGTGTTAAATTGTAGTGATTCACATGATTTCAGGATAAATTCAGCAGTTCAAATCAAATTGTATTTATCACATACAAAGAATACAACAGGTGTAGACCTTACAGTGAAATGCTTACTTACAAGCCCTTAACCAACAAATAAAAATAAAAGTAACAAATAATTAAAGAGCAACAGTAAAATAACAATAGCGAGGCTATATACAGGGGGTACCGCTACTGAGTCAATGTGCGGGGGCACCGGTTACTTTAGGTAATTGAGGTAATATGTACATGTAGGTAGAGTTATTAAAGTGACTATGCATAAATAATAACAGAGAGTAACAGCAGCGTAAAAGGGGAGGGGGGAGGGAAAATGCAAATAGTCTGCGTAGCCATTTGATGAGATGTTCAGGAGTCTTATGGCTTGGGGTTAGAAGCTGTTTAGAAGCCTCTTGGACCTATACTTGGCACTCTGGTACCCCTTGCCGTGTGGTAGCAGAAAGAACAGTCTATGACTAGGTTGGCTGGAGTCTTTGACAATTTCTAGGGCCTTCCTCTGACACCACCTAGTATAGAGGTCCTGGATGGCAGAAAGTTTGGCCCAAGTGATGTACTGGGCCGTACACACTACCCTCTGTAGTGCCTTGCGGTCGGAGGCCGAACAGTTACCATACCAAGCAGTGATGCAACCCATCAGGATGCTCTCGATGGTGAAGCTGTAGATCCTTTTGAGGATCTGAGGACCCATGCCAAATCTTTTCAGTCTCCTGAGGAGGAATAGGTTTTGTCGTGCCCTCTTCACGATTGTCTTGTTGTGCTTGGACCATGTTAGTTTGTTGGTGATGTGGACACCAAGGAACTTGAAGCTCTCAACCTGCTCCACTACAGCCCCGGCGATGAGAATGGGGGCATGCTACCGGGGGCAAACTACCTGCCCTCCAGGACACCTACACCACCCGATGTCACAGGAAGGCCAAAAATATCATCAAGGACAACAACCCCCCGAGCCACTGCCTGGTCACCCCGCCATCATCCAGAAGGCGAGGTCAGTACAGGTGCATCAAAGCTGGGACCAAGAGACTGAAAAACAGCTTCTATCTCAAGGTCATCAGACTGTTAAACAGCCATCACTAACATTGAGTGGCTGCTGCCAACATACTAACTCAAATCTCTAGCCACTTTAATAATTACAAATTGGATGTAATAAATGTATCACTAGTCACTTTAAACAATGCCACTTCATATCATGTTTACATATCCTACATTACTCATCTCATATGTATAGACTGTACTCTATATCATCTACTGCATCTTGCCTATGCCGCACAGCCATCGCTCATCCATATATTTATGTACATATTCTTATTCATTCCTTGTTGTTGTGAAATTGTTAGATTACTTGTTAGATATTACTGCATGGTCGGAACTAGAAGCACAAGCATTTCACTACACTCACATCTGCTAACCATGTGTTTGTGACCAATCAAATTTGATTTCATTTGCTCAGTCCTTCTTCAGTCCACAATCATCTCCTTTGTCCTGATCACGTTGAGGGAGAGGTTGTTTTCCTGGCACCACACCTGTAGGTTAACTCTGTTGGGTAGTGAATTGCAAAGCAAACACTCAACCATGAGCTCCAGGGCACTTTCAAAAGAACTCTGGGACAAAGTTGTGGAAAGGCACAGATCAGGGGATGGGTATGAAAATATTTTAAATGCCTTGAATATCCCTTGAAGCATAGACGAGACGATTATTAAGAAGTGGAAGGTGTATGGCACCATCAAGACAGTGCCTGAATCAGGCTGTCCCTCCAAACTTGATGACTGGTCAAGTAGGAGACTAATCAGAGAGGCTACCAACAGTCCAATGGCAACTTTGAAAGAGCTACAGGCTTTTATAGCCAAGACTGGTCAAAGTGTGCATGTGACAACAATATCCCAAGCACTCCACAAATCCGGCATGTATGGTAGGGTGGCAAGAAGGAAGCCATTACTCAAGAAAGCCCACCTTGAATCCATTTGAAGTATATAATAAAACACTTGGGAGATTCTGTAACCGTGTGGCCAAAATGTTTGTGGTCTGACAAAACTAAAATTAAACTATTTGGCCTAAATGTAAAGCGTTACGTTTGGCGCAAACCCAACACATCAGCCAACGTACACTATCCCTAATGTGAAGCATGGTGGTGGCAGCATCATGTTATGGGGATGTTTTTTATCGTCAGGGACTGATCAGGATAGAAGGTAAAATTAACAGAGCAATGTACAGAAAAGGTGTGATCAATGAAGACATCCACTACAACCATCCTCTACAACCATTCATGCAACAACAAAAAATATTATTATAATATAGGTGTACTGTCTGTAATAAAATGTAAGAAATTAAATGAAACAAATTAAATCAATGATAATAAAACATAACGTTTAGCACACATTAATTTGCATCAAGCCTGTCTTGAGCGTTTGGCCATAAATTGCCATCCACATCACAGTGAATGTCCTCATTGTTCATGCACCACGGGAAAAAGCTTTTGGCATGGCGAATCCAAGCTTGGCATTTGGTCTGCATTGATGTCGTAACATGCCTCATCCATGGCCAGGAGGGTGTCACGCTCATGGGGATGTGATAAAGGAATTTATATGTTTAAAGTAATGACTAAAGAATTCCACCCTGAAACATATAACACTATAAATCTAATAATGTATGTGTGTGTGTAAGAGGGAGAAAACAGAGGCTGGTAGACTACATATGATAACTCTGAAAAAGCTGACAACAGGAGGGCCAGTTTATCACTTCCAAGGCCTCTCTAATTTAGGGAGGAGAGAACAGTGAGAAACTGCCAAGGCTGGTAGAAAAGTGATAAACCTGTGTGTGTGTGTGTGTGTGTGTGTGTGTGCGTGCGTGCGTGCGTGCGTGCATAGAGGGGGTTATAAAGACTGTTCAAATTTTGGTTGACTTTAGAGCTCTCATGAAAAAACTACAACGAACCTTTTGCAGAATGGCTAATTCTTATTAACCCTAGCTTTACAACCTAGGGGGAATTGGTCAAAGCTATAGTGATTGTTATCATCATTGGGATTGAAAATTCTCGTGACAGGATGTCATCGTTCTCCTCAATGGCCTGCTTTATTTCAGACAGTCGTATGCCATTCCTGGCCCTCACCATTTCCACTACTTCCCACTCCTGCTGGTCGGTCAGCACACGGCCACCACCATTTGGTCTTCTGTCAAGTCTGACTGTAGAACAGAGTATACTGTCAATAGATCATACTGTAAGAATACTGTAACATTTTATGTGAATTTACTTGCATTACAATGTAATTTACTGTAAATGTAATGGCAAAGCATTGTGCATATCCTGCAGACTTACCGGTTTTCTTGGCGAAATGTTCTCATTATCAAATTGACAATTGATCTTTTCAGATTGGGGTGAACTAATTTGGCAGCCTCTGCCATGGTAAGGCCTCTGTTTGCCACATGGTCAATGATGATGGCCCGAGCTTCATTAGACACAACAGTTCCCTGACGGAGCCCATGCCCAGGTCTTTGACCTCTTAATGTTTTAAAAAACAGCCTTTTTGAGGATATGTTTGAGTTTTGTACTAAGAGTTGTGAAATTTTACCACATACTTGCAAAAATAGTACCAAAGCGATTAAAAACCAGCGTTTCCCAAACAGCTCAAAAGCACTGACACAACCAAGTGTGAAAAAAGTTCAAGGGGGTGTAGACTTTCTATAGGCACTGTACATGAAGGCAGGGTAAAGTGACTAGACATCAGCATAGATAATAATAAGGTATTAGAGGTAGATATGTACATGAAGGCAGGGTAAAGTGACTAGACATCAGCATAGATAATAATAAGGTATTAGAGGTAGATATGTACATGAAGGCAGGGTAAAGTGACTAGACATCAGCATAGATAATAATAAGGTATTAGAGGTAGATATGTACATGAAGGCAGGGTAAAGTGACTAGACATCAGCATAGATAATAATAAGGTATTAGAGGTAGATATGTACATGAAGGCAGGGTAAAGTGACTAGACATCAGCATAGATAATAATAAGGTATTAGAGGTAGATATGTACATGAAGGCAGGGTAAAGTGACTAGACATCAGCATAGATAATAATAAGGTATTAGAGGTAGATATGTACATGAAGGCAGGGTAAAGTGACTAGACATCCGCATAGATAATAATAAGGTATTAGAGGTAGATATGTACATGAAGGCAGGGTAAAGTGACTAGACATCAGCATAGATAATAATAAGGTATTAGAGGTAGATATGTACATGAAGGCAGGGTAAAGTGACTAGACATCAGCATAGATAATAATACGGTATTATAGGTAGATATGTACATGAAGGCAGGGTAAAGTGACTAGACATCAGCATAGATAATAATAAGGTATTATAGGTAGATATGTACATGAAGGCAGGGTAAAGTGACTAGACATCAGCATAGATAATAATAAGGTATTAGAGGTAGATATGTACATGAAGGCAGGGTAAAGTGACTAGACATCAGCATAGATAATAATACGGTATTAGAGGTAGATATGTACATGAAGGCAGGGTAAAGTGACTAGACATCAGCATAGATAATAAGAACATAAACAACATAGTAGCAGCAGCATATGATGTGTAGAAGTGTATGCGTGTGTGTGTGTGCGCGCATATGTAAATGTGTGAGGGTTTTGTGTGAGAGTGTCAGTGTAGTGTGCGTGTGTGTGTATATAGTGTGTATATATAGTCTTGTGAGTGTGCATAGAGTCAGGGTCAGTGTGGATAGTTAATTAGTGGTTACCTGGACTATGTAGTAGTCTTATGGCTATTTAGCAGTATTATGGCATGATAGAAGCTGTTGGTCCAAAAGCTGATGCTCCAGTACCATACACTTTCAAGCACAAGCTCTCTCTCACACACACATGTATGTACGTGTCGACACACACACACACACACACACACACACACACACACACACACACACACACACACACACACACACACACACACACACACACACACACACACACATTAGTTTTGCTATGATTTGTTACGATAATACTTCGGTTTGTAGCCAGCCTTATACAATTGTTGTAAGGTTGTTTCAGCCTCAATTACAGGATGCTGCTTTGGCTTCATAGTAGTATTTATTAGCATATATTTTTGGGCAAACAATGAAAGTGTACATTTTAATATTAATAAAGCAGATATATACACTATGATACAACATCATTTGTACCACTAAACATTTAACAAAGATCTTAAAAATTCCCTAAAAAGAAATGTATATTTATAGCTTCTGATAAATTGACAAGCAAATTTCCATAGCAGATTTATGGTAGATTTTAGGAAGACCCCATATTATGACTTTGGGCTGTAATGATCCTTCATTTTACTAGCTGGAACGAGGCATTCATTTTCTATGGCAAAGCTGCTGTTATTTAAACCTTTATCACATGCAAGTATACAGTAGCTGGATCAGTTTAAATTAGGGCGGAGAGCATCTTATGTTCATTCATATGTCCATTCAACCCTCAACACCAATCAGATCCTCCATCTAACCAGCGGACTGCATTTAACATGAAGTAATCATGGTACCATGTAATAACATATTGATAAACATATTAATAATAATTGATTAAATGTAATGTTATGTGCAGGACTTTTTCCTGATCATGTGACCTAACCAGGTCCTCGTTATAGGTCTTAGGCAGATGATTACGGAAAAAAAACTGCTAGTCCTACAATTCTTTATCTATTGACCCGTTGGGTTTAGAGGTGAGTTGAGGCGAGGTTATAGGACAGGTGAATCCTCATGGTAGTATGTGGCTGTAAGGTCAAGGTGTTGAGGTGTGGAGGTGTTTGGACTAAGGCTTCAGTGAGCATCAGAGCTCCTGATCAGGCTGCACTAAGGTCAGTTCAGTGGTGAAGGTGGCGAGGGACATGGGAGGTAGTGCAGTGGTGAGAGAGTCAGTTAGCCAATGCCCCCAAAATACCCCTATGCACTTGGGACCTGTAAGTACTAAATAGTTACAGGCAATAGGGTGACAATTCCACCTAGTCTATCAGAGGGCAGGGTGGAGCTATTCCCATATTGCTTAGGACTAGGGCCTGGAGAATGTCTTGGTCAAGAGAAACCCCTGGCCCCATCTTACACCCATTCGATCCTTTCAGATCTAAGTGCCTAGGGGTGATTTTGGGACTGGGCCATTGTCTCACTCTCCAGGCAGGCCTGAGCTGGAGGTTGGTGGGATCACGGAGACTCGAGGCCCCTTGGCTCATCTGTTGCCCCCAGAGCCGTTGTAGGCATTGTAGGGTAGAGGGTAGACACTGGAGGCCTGGTTCATCCAGCCCTGGTCCCCTCCTCTCCTCTGGTTCTCCTGCTGTTGCTGCTCTATGTACTGGTTCAGCAGCGCTCCCACCTGCTCCTGGTCCTTAAAAGGACTGGGGCGGAAACTGGCCCGCAGCCACGCCCGGTACTGGAGAGAAGACAGACAGACAGAAAAGACCATGTTCGATGGTTCAGCTCAATTAGTGTTCTATGGTCCTCCAAGGGTGGGATGTCAGAGCAGAGTGTTCTGGTATCAGAGCAGTGTTCTGGTGTCAGAGAAGAGTGTTCTGGTGTCAGAGAAGAGTGTTCTGGTGTCAGAGAAGAGTGTTCTGGTGTCAGAGAAGAGTGTTCTGGTGTTAGAGAAGTGTGTTCTGGTGTCAGAGGAGTGTGTTCTGGTATCAGAGCAGAGTGTGCTGGTATCAGAGCAGAGTGGTCTGGTATCAGAGCAGAGTGTGCTGGTGTCTGAGCAGTGTTCTGGTATCAGAGCAGAGTGTGCTGGTATCAGAGCAGAGTGTGCTGGTGTCTGAGCAGAGTGTGCTGGTGTCTGAGCAGAGTGTGCTGGTGTCTGAGCAGAGTGTGCTGGTATCTGAGCAGAGTGTGCTGGTATCAGAGCAGAGTGTGCTGGTGTCAGAGAAGAGTGTGCTGGTGTCTGAGAAGAGTGTGCTGGTGTCTGAGAAGAGTGGGCTGGTGTCAGAGAGGAGTGGGCTGGTGTCAGAGCAGAGTGGGCTGGTGTCAGAGAAGAGTGGGCTGGTGTCAGAGAAGAGTGGGCTGGTGTCAGAGAAGAGTGTTCTAGTATCAGAGCAGAGTGAGCTTGTGTCAGAGCAGAGTGTTCTGGTATCAAAGGAGATTTCTCTATTGTGGTGTAGTTTACCACACTTTCTCTTGTTTCTTTCCCTTCCCAGTAGATGGTGATAGATGTAGATAGTGGCAGCTACAATCTAAGCAATCTATCTCTAGATCAATCTCTGTGTGTGGTTGGCAAACGGACGGCAGACATTCCTGAAAACGAGGGACTTTCCTCGGCAGCTCAGAGAGCCATAAGAGGTCCAACAGCTATGACCCCAACACACTCACTCTGGCTTTACCAACATTGCTTCTGGGCTTGATCCCAACTTGAATTCTGTGCACGTAAATCATGCTTTGATGTCATTGCATGTGTAACTTGTGAAAATTGAAGTTACACATGCTGATCTCAAGATGAGATGTGACCTTCTATGAGGACTGTAAGTATCATATCCTTACACAGACAATGTCCTCTATAATGGCCCAGTGTCTGTGTTTTCTGGGTTTAACGGTACACGGGGATTAGTCCTGGTTAGAGGGCCTCGAGGAGGCAGCAGGGGTTGGGTGGGAAACCCCTGGCAGAAGTCCCAGGTCTTTAGCCCAGCGGTCAGTGGGCCCACATAGGGACCAGTGAGAGCTGAGGAAGGGGTGGGGAAAGCTAGCTCTGAATCAGAGCTTTACCAGGAACCTGCCTCCACTTCTGTCACTTCTCCTCTGACATTCCTGCTCACACAGTAGCTACAGGGCTCTCAAGCAAAAACAGATCTAGGACCAGCTTAGATTGTAGTGACTGTGCAAGTGATGTCTCCCAATTCCATTGAAGCTTGTAGAAAAGTACACTTTACTAAAAAGGACTTAGGAAAATCTCAATTGGTTCAGAACAAAGCAGCACGGCTGGCCCTTGGATGTACACAGAGAACTAATATTAATCATATGCATGTCAAAAAGCAACTTATGGATCAGCGGGGACTGTGAAGCAGCACAAACATAGGCACAGGCACAAACATAGGCACATATACACCTACACACAATAGCATACGCACTATACACAAACATACACATGGATTTTGTACTGTATATACGTGGTAGTGGTGGAGTAGGTGCCTGATGACACACAGTCTGTGAATGTATTGTAATGTTTTTGCTTCAGTTGTCACATACCTTTTGGCACCTGTGTGTTCACTAATCAAGGTTATGCAGCTTAGATGTGTTCCACACCGCTGGGCTTCTGGTAGACAGGAGTTGAACAGCTCATCATGGGCTTCTGGTAGACAGGAGTTGAACAGCTCATCATGGGCTTCTGGTAGACAGGAGTTGAACATCACATCATGGGCTTCTGGTAGACAGGTGTTGGACATCACATCATGGGCTTCTGGTAGACAGATGTTGAACATCACATCATGGGCTTCTGGTAGACAGGTGTTGAACATCACATCATGGGCTTCTGGTAGACAGGTGTTGGACATCACATCATGGGCTTCTGGTAGACAGGTGTTGAACATCACATCATGGGCTTCTGGTAGACAGGTGTTGGACATCACATCATGGGCTTCTGGTAGACAGGTGTTGGACATCACATCATGGGCTTCTGGTAGACAGGTGTTGAACATCATATCATGGGCTTCTGGTAGACATGTGTTGAACATCACATCATGGGCTTCTGGTAGACAGGAGTTGAACATCATATCATGGGCTTCTGGTAGACATGTGTTGAACATCACATCATGGGCTTCTGGTAGACAGGTGTTGAACATCACATCATGGGCTTCTGGTAGACAGGTGTTGAACATCATATCATGGGCTTCTGGTAGACAGGTGTTGAACATCACATCATGGGCTTCTGGTAGACAGGTGTTGAACATCACATCATAGGCTTCTGGTAGACAGGTGTTGAACATCATATCATGGGCTTCTGGTAGACAGGTGTTGAACATCACATCATGGGCTTCTGGTAGACATGTGTTGAACATCACATCATGGGCTTCTGGTAGACAGGTGTTGAACATCATATCATGGGCTTCTGGTAGACATGTGTTGAACATCACATCATGGGCTTCTGGTAGACAGGTGTTGGACATCACATCATGGGCTTCTGGTAGACAGGTGTTGAACATCATATCATGGGCTTCTGGTAGACAGGTGTTGAACATCACATCATGGGCTTCTGGTAGACATGTGTTGAACATCACATCATGGGCTTCTGGTAGACAGGTGTTGAACATCATATCATGGGCTTCTGGTAGACATGTGTTGAACATCACATCATGGGCTTCTGGTAGACAGGTGTTGAACATCACATCATGGGCTTCTGGTAGACATGTGTTGAACATCACATCATGGGCTTCTGGTAGACATGTGTTGGATGGAGTGGTGGGTGGCTACTAGTATCAGTGCATAGCCACCAATGTGATAGTCCAATACACTACTGTAATAAATTATAGGTAAACAAACTAGTGGTACATTATTTACGTTAGATGGGTAATCATGATGTACAGTATAATTTTATGTTATATCAAAATAGTGTTACAGACTTCCTATCATAAATGCAGGAGTTCCAGATGAACCAAGACAGTTCCCATGTCTGGTAAAAGAGAAGAGTTGTGTTCAGGTGTGTCGCATGTTTCTTCCCACACAACCGTCAGGTGTCACAGCAACTCCCACACATTACCACCATCCATAACCAGCCATACAACATACTCAAACCTCTTTAAAATAACATGCACTGTGTTACAAAAATACACACCAAGGAAGGTACAATGAACAGTTAGACTACATATGATAAGGACAGACGAGAGACTTGAGTCCCAAACCCAGCTTTCAGTCAGACTCTCCACCATCCCTTTACCAGTTTTCACTTCCGGATCATCAATTCTTGAGAAAAGGATTACTCAAAATGTGAACAAATTATGTCAATTTCAGTTTTGTTTGCTTGAAAACAACTCTCTGCTTTGAATCCATTCAAAGTAAGTCAAAGTCCAAACTGAGAAACAAGGACCTGGACACAACCCCTAAGACACTATCACACTTACTGAACCTTACCTTACCTTACACTCAACAAAACACCCACGTAATAATGCATTTATAATCATTTGTAACAACAGACATGCCTTAGTTGTATCAGTGTTTTAGGCAAAGTGTTGTGAAATGAAAAAAAGATAAAAGTGATCAACCCTATAAACAATACAACATATATACAATGCAACACTAGATAAAACTATTGGTATGACAATAGCAAATTCTCTCTAAGACACAGTCATGGGAAAAGCATGAAGAAAGGAATCCCATTTCCCCTTTGATCCTCAAAATCACTGTCAACTCAACCAAACAATAAGAAAATAACAAATGTTTTTTTCTTCAGTGAAGACATGTTGCAAGCCTCTGACAGTAATTACAGTCACGTGATGGTTAGTACCAGGCTAATGCAATTTCAGCAAGCCCCTCCAGTTCCCCTTCTGTATACGACACACACGTACTGAGTACCACTGGCTGGGTGCATGTCATCAGCTAGAGAGACAAAGCCTCTCTCAGCAACCTCCATACACAGCTCTCTTTGCAGCATGTTCTAGAAACGTGTGTGTGTGTGTGTGTGTGTGTGCGTCTGTGCGTGTGCATGTCACACATCATTTCACAGGTTTGAAGTCTGATGTGTGTGGAAATAGCTGCCCCACAACAGGAAAGCCATTTTCTCACCCCACTACATCTTGTGTGAATAATATGCAGATGGGTATAAATAAACTGACAACACAGATACTCACTTTGAAACCAGCAAACACTTTAGTGTAGGTCTAGTGACATGAGAGTGAAGGAGGGTGAAGTCACGGTTAATATACACGATGGTGGCACTTCTAATTAAATAACTTATGTATTTCTGGTGGACCAGACAAAAGTCACATAGTAACAGTTTACACTGATCTAATAGTCTTCTGTTGGCCTCAATACATTGAGGGTTCATAACCCACCTCAGGCATAACAGCAAGTCCAGACAAGCCATCAGCCATCACAGAGATCATCTCCCAGTATGATGAGTTTAGGAAGATCCCTGGTAGGTCATATAAAGTTGAGACAGGCAACCAGGAAGGATGGGCTCCAGGTTTACTGTCAGAGACCCACCTCCATCCACAGAAGTGAAAGTAAACCAAAAGTATGAACCTGACAGGGCAGGCGTGGCCTTGTAAAAACAGCTGCATCATTAACTGATAGCAGCTGAATGATGACATATTCCTGTGACTCTGTACTATGAGTGGGAGTAAGCTAACAGTTTGGCTTCCGAGTGGGTGTTAGAGAAAAGGTGGGCCTTAACCGGCATTCTTCTTACTCACTGAAATTGTTTACTGTTGATATGCCTGAACTATTCAAGTCTAAATATTACGCCTGAGCTGTGTTACAGGGTGTTTTTCTGCCCACATTGAATTGCGGGAAGCTGTAGAATAATAACAACAATTTGGGGGTTGCTTATATTTGTCCTGTTATTTGTTGCATATCCCAACTCCCCCTGAGACACCCGCAGGGAGTGGGGTCACGTCCAGGGTCACCATTGTACAGCACCCCTGGAGCATTAAGGGTTAAGTGCCTTGCTCAAGGGCACAGCGAGTATATTTCTGTGGTTAGGGGACATCATTATGTCATCTATACAGGGTGTGTGTATGTATATTGTGTGTTTCAATGTGTGTAACTACCTCTGTGACTTGGTTCATCTGGTACTCCTGTAGTTGATGTTGGAAGCCATAATTCGGGCCTACAAAGGAACGCACAGCCTTGACAGCCGACAGACACTCCTCCCAGCTGTAGGTGGTGACAGTCATCAGGTAGGCCACCACCATGGTAGTACTACGGGACACACCGGCCAGGCTGCATTATGGGACAGAGCATAGTCATGAGGGGTCAGGTACGGTCAACAGAAAGTTAGTGGTTTATGGTTAGGTGGTGTACGTACCAGTGCACCAGACAGGCCCCTCCATTTAGACGACATTCGTGGATGAACCTGATGCTCTCTTTGAAATGCTGTGACCTGCAAAGACAAAAACACATGGCCTTATAGGTACAAGTACAGAATAAACAGTGTAGTGTAAAAAGTGTATCACTGATCATATCAGGATGTGGATTGTCTTGTCATAGGTGAGACTAGGGCTGTTAAGATGACCATATTACCGCCCCACTGGTGGTCATGAGTCATGACCATTTAGTCACAGTAATTAGGCTTCTCCAAGCTCTGATGCTGCCGATGGTCATTAGTAGCCTACCTAACTTGCTAACTGCTTGGTACTCAGCACTCTATTGTCCCTCTAATCACTCTGACATCAATGCAAATGTAATTGAAAATCTAAATCAAACACTTAATGAGAGCCCATGAGCTCATGTTGTGCAACATTTCTATAGGCTATGCAATTGCATGAGAAAACAGAGTGATGGCCTCTATTAGAAAGAGGAGGATCCCATCAGCTTTCTATAGGCTAGGTATACTATAGTTATTTCTCAACTTTCCTAATACTAAGCAAATTGATTATATTTACAACAGGAGTATAGCCTACCTGGCTGGCATGAAAATAAACCACGGGGAAAAGCATCCTCCATTCGCTATTTAAGTGCATAGATTACATGTATTTTTCCCCCTGCCCCTGTTTGGAGACAGGGGTATGATAAATCAAAATTTCCCACATATATTATTTAGTATATGTAAAGACAAGATTAAATCAAGAATAGTCTGATGGGTGACAATATTAGCCTATCACTTGTGAATGATGCCCAGATTAAGGCAAGAAACAGTGCATGCCGTTTTTGGGGGACTTTTTCAAATCATAGTCACACACCTCATGTAGCCTAGCCCATAGGCCTATATGTTTGATACGGTTTGTATCACAACTGAAGTGGCCAAATAACTTCTTAAAATGAAGCACATTAATCAGTTTTACAACAGGTGTAGAGCCTAACTGGCATACATATAAGCAGTGTGTGAGTTTCAAGTTTGGGGAAAATCATTTTCACCATAAAAATTCACTTCTATAATAAAAGCATTACATTTATAATCACATTTGCGGTCACTTTTGAGAATGGTGTTTTCCTGCTAATGGAAGATTTGCATTTTTAGCCTACTACGGTGTGCACATTGCTGCGCTTATAATGTGAAGAAATATCCTAATAGTTTATCAACATTTTATGCTAAATTTTCGGGAGAAGGGAATTATAATTATTATATTCAGCCCAAGGGCACAATGGCCACTGGCTGCAAAATACATCGATGTTTGGCATTACAGCCACACAAAGGGGATGCCACCGGAAAATTCTATGCATTGTCAAGTGCTTGTCAAATTGGGAATGAGAGACTGGTGAAGTGTGTACAGCTTGAGCAAAAAACAAAGCAGAGCTTATGCCTTTCATGCAACTTTCTTCAAATCATCATTAGAGTCGCATCATGCAGCCTTAGAATGTATTAAACATCAGAACAGATAGCCCAATGTTTGTATCACAACCAAAGTTACATAAATAACTCGAAAATAAGTATTTAGGAAATGTTTGGATAAAATATCCTTTCTATTTTATTCAGCTATGTTGAATTGTATTCTTCATGCTATAAAAGAATGTAAAATAATGCCACAGAATTCTAAGCAAATCTTGTCTGCTAAATGAACTAGTGTAGCCCACAGCCATATGGCATAGCCAGATCAGGGCCTAACATTAGGACAACTCAGAGTAGGCTATTCTGTTCTTCTGAAATAGACTTCATTTTCTTCATATCATGTTTCTTTTGACCTGTCTAAAATACGTAACGGATTTATTGTGATGATGTAGGCAATATTACATGGATTTATTCGACTTTTTAAAATGTAGATATTCCAAAGGTCTGCATCAGTGTGGAAGCCCGGAGACGCTAAAATGTGTTTATGTTAATTACCGGTCAATTACTTGACAATCCCCAGCTGACAAAATGTCATGACCGTCACAGCCCTAGGTGAGACCAGATCTATAACTATATAAATAGATTTCAGTTCACATTTTATGGGATATGAGAAAGAACAGGAAGAAGTGAAACTAAGGTGTAAAAGTCATCTGGACCCCATCTCTGCACAGCACAAGTTCCTTCAATCCGTTTAATCTTATTCATGATGTCCAGATAGATACCTGTCCTGTCTTATACCCAAGTAACCATGTATCTGTGTCCAATCATCACATCACTGGGAAGTCCCAGGGCATATTTTATAGTTTAGTAATTTAGCAGATGCTCTTATCTAGAACGACTTACATTCATGCATTCATCTTAAGATAGCTACTGTAGGTGAGACAACAACACATCACAATTGTATCAAGTACATTTTCCCTGAACAAAGTATTTTTCAGCAAAGTCAGTGCTAGTGGGAAAAGACGCATAAGGATGTTATGGAGGGGGAAGGGATGGGTAGCTTACTCTGGAGATGGTGGTGGAAGTGATCTGTCCTATACAGTTGTCTTGTTTAGTAGCACTCTCCACTGGACACTACCAGGAGAACCTAGAAGTATTTTCTATTCAACTTCCACTGTCATCCAAGAAAGTCATAATATCTCTCATACAGCCCATTGGTTTGTCAATTCAAGCACCTTTGTAGGACTGTGAGGTAATGAGAGTATAGGGGACTCCGATACTGCTTCCCCTCACAGACTTTATAACCACTATCATTCCATCTTTAGAGATCATCTTTTCATGTAGATCAATAGAGCATATACCCCAACTAACATTCTCCTTCCCTATACTGTGACTTGATCTGTTTTTTGCTGTTGGTGTATGGCTACCACTCCAAACACTATTGGGAAATAGTAGTGAAGCGTTGCACAATAGGAGAGTCATATGGTGGGGAGCATTGTCCTATAACAGCAAAGGCTGCTTGGTTACCCAACCAACTCAACAGCCAGGGGCTAAAATAGATGGATTGCACGTTCCCTCCTCACTTGGAGCCAAACTCTTGCTGAAAGATGTCTCCTCAGCACTTTTCAATTTATTTCTGGTCCAGCAGTTTCCGGCTATCTTGTTAAATGTGCAGAAATGTATTAGGTGGCGACTATTTTGTGTTTTGACAGGCTGAACTCCAAATGAAAACAAAAAGAATTAGGATCTTACACTGAGTAGACAAAACATTAAGAACACCTGCTCTTTCCATGACAGACTGACAAGGTGAATCCAGGTGAAAGCTATGATCCCTTATTGATGTCACTTGATTGAATCCAATTCAATCAGTGTAGATGAAGGGGCGGAGACAGGCTAAAGACAAATTCTTAAACCTTGAGACACGGATTGGGTATGTGTGCCATTCAGAGGGTGAATGGGCAAGACAAAATAGTGCCTTTGAAAGGGGTATGGTAGTAGGTGCCAGGTGCACCGGTTCGTGTCAAGAACTGCAATTGGGGGGTTGGTGTACTCAGTGTATATTTAAGCAATAAGGCCCGAGGAGGTGTGGTATATAGCCGATATACCACGGCTAAGGGCTGTTCTTATGCACGACGCATCGCAGAGTGCCTGGACACAGCCCTTAGCCGTGGTATATTGGCCATATATCACTAACCCCCGAGGTGCCTTATTGCTATTATGAACTGGTTACCAACGTAATTAGAGCAGTAAAAATACATGTTTTGTCATACACGTGGTATACGGTCTGATATACCACGGCTGTCAGCCAATCAGCATTCAGGGCTCGAACCACCCATATTAAAATCACAAATGAAGGACAGTGGCAAACTGTATGGTTGTATCCAAACAAAGACTCTGTGGTGCTTATCTGGTAGCTGAAGATATAGGACATGTCCACCTGATTCTAATTATAATTCTTGGTTCTTGAGTGTTTAATGCGGACCGGACCCCCAACATGAAGTGGGGGTCAGGTCCGCATCCTACCACAATCATTTGACACACACAGACTCATCAGGAGCTCACAGATATTTATTTATTTCACCTTTATTTAACCAGGTAGGCCAGTTGAAAACAAGTTCTCATTTACAACTGCGACCTGGCCAAGATAAAGCAAAGCAGTGCGACAAAAACAACACAGAGTTACACATAAAGTCCTAGCCCCTAGGGCCCCTAGCCATGTCAGTCCCTGGCCTGGTCTCTAAAAGCGGGGAACAGGGGGACGTGATGAAACCAGCGGGACGACCGTTAGCCCTGTTTTCCCAGCCTAGGGATTGTGACAGAGAGGGACTATAATAGGCCTGGTGACCGAGGCACAGCAGGATGTCACAGCAAGGCTTCCTTCCTGCTGCCTGCAGACCAGTTGGTTGCGACAGGGGGGTCAGAGGCCCCCCAACCCAACAACAACATCCCCTCATCCGCAACCTCCAACCACCCTCATCATTATCATCATCATCATCTCTCCTTATTTTCCTCTGAGAAGACAAGTGATTGACAGACTGACCGAGTTATGCTCTGCTTGCGGAGGTATAAAAAAAGACTTACTAGTCGCCAAAGTTACGGAGCATGTCTTTAACTCTAGTGTCTGTCTCTTTCTGACTGACTGGCAGACAGGGTGTTTCTGTCCAGGTATGAAAAGCAGGGTAGGACATTCCACCCTTCCATCCAATTAATGTGGACAGTGGACACAGAACAAACTCAACAGATGGTACAGGTCATAGGTACCAGGGAAGTAGCTAGCTCTCTTTTATAGGAGCTCTAATAGTAGTGCGTGGCACAAAGGTTATGAGCATGACTAAAGACTAGGGTTGAATAGCGGGAACTAGTAGGACACACCTACTAATTCAAGGGTTTTTCTTTATTTTTACTATTTTCTACATTGTAGAATAATAGTGAAGACATCAAAACTATGAAATAACACATATGCAATCATGTAGAAACCAAAAAAGTGTTAAATAAATCTAAATATATTTTATATGAGATTCTTCAAAATAGTCACCCTTTGCCTTGATGACAGCTTTGCACACTTTTGGCATTCACTCAACCAGCTTCATGAGGTAGTCGCCTGAAATGCATTTCAATTAACAGGTGTGCCTTGTTAAAAGTACATTTGTGGAATTTTTTATCCTTAATGCGTTTGAGGCAATCAGTTGTGTTGTGACAAGGTAGGGTTGGTTTACAGAAGATAGCCCTATTTGGTAAAATACCAAGTCCATGTTATGGCAAGAACAGCTCAAATAAGCAAAGAGAAATGACAGTCCATCCATTACTTTAAGACATGAAGATCAGTCAATACCGAACATTTCAAGAAATTTGAAAGTTTCTTCAAGTGCAGTCGCAAAAACCATCAAGCGCTGTGATGAAACTGGCTCTCATGAGGACCACCACAGGAAAGGAAGACCCAGAGTTACCTCTGCTGCAGAGAATAAGTTCATTAGAGTTACCAGCCTCAGAAATTGCAGCCCAAATAAATGCTTCACAGAGTTCAAGTAACAGACACATCTCAACATCAACTGTTCAGAGGAGACGGTGTGAATCAGGCCTTCATGGTCAAATTGCTGCAAAGAAACCCCTACTAAAGGACACCAATAAGAAGAAGAGACTTGCTTGGCCAAGAAACACGAGCAATGGACATTAGACCGGTGGCAATCTGTCCTTTTGTCAGATGAGTCCAGAATTTAGATTTTTGGTTCCAACCGCCATGTCTTTGTGAGACACAGAATAGTTTAACGGATGATCTCCACGTGTGGCTCCCACCGTGGAGCATGGAGGAGGAGGTGTGATGGTGTGGGGGTGCTTTGATGGTGACACTGTCGGTAATTTATTTAGAATAAATACATTTATTTGGATAGAAAACACTCTGAAGAACTCATATGGCTGGCAAAAACGTGAGAAAGAATCCAACCAGGAAGTGGGAAATCTGAGGTTTGTCTATCCAATATACAGTGTCTTTGGGGTCATATTGCACTTCCTAAGGCTTCCAACAGATGTCTTTAGAACCTTGTTTCAGGCTTCTACTGTGAAGAATGAGGGAAGGAGAGCTCTTTGAGTCAGGTGTCTGGCAAGAGCTGGTCACGCGTGCACCGGTGAAAGCGACCTGCGTTCCATCGCATTTCTGAAGACAAAGGAATTCTCCGGTTGAAACCTTATTGAAGATTTATGTTAAAAACATCCTAAAGATTGATTCTATACATCGCTTGACATGTTTCTACGAACTGTAATGGAATTTTTGACTTTTCGTCTGACCTGCTCGTCAACAATTTGGATTTTGGAATTAAACGCGCGAACAAAAAGGAGGTATTTGGACGTAAATGATTAACTTTATCGAACAAATCAAACATTTATGGTGGAACTGGGATTCCTGGGAGTGCATTCTGATGAAGATCATCAAAGGTAAGTGAATATTTATAATGCTATTTCTGACTTCTGTTGACCACACAACATGGCGGATATCTGTTTGGCTTGTTTTGGTCTCTGAGCACTGTACTCAGATTATTGCATGGTGTGCTTTTTCGGTAAAGCTTTTTTGAAATCTGACACAGCGGTTGCATTAAGGAGAAGTTTATCTAAAGTTCCATGTATAACACTTGTATTTTCATCAACATTTATGATGAGTATTTCTGTAAATTGATGTGGCTCTCTGCAAAATCACCGGATGTTTTTGGAACTACTGAACATAACGCGCCAATGTATACTGAGATTTGAATTTTCATGCCGATCAAAGCTCTAATCTATTCCCGACATACTAGCCCAGTGTACCAATTATTGTTCTTTCTATGACATAGACTGACCAAGTGAATCCAGGTTAGAGGTCGACCAACTATGATTTTTCAACGCCGATATCAATTGGAGGTCCAAAAAAAGCCGATACCGATTAATCGGACGATTTTTATTCATATCTTTGTAATAAATGACAATTACAACAATACTGAATGTACAATGAACACTTATTTTAACATAATATAATACATAAATAAAATCAATTTAGTCTCATAAATAATGAAACATGTTCAATTTGGTTTAAATAATGTGAAATAAAGTGAAAGTGCAATATGTGCCATGTAAAAAAGCTAACGTTTAAGTTCCTTGCTCAGAACATGAGAACATATGAAAGCTGGTGGTTCCTTTTAACATGAGTCTTCAATATTTCCAGTTAAGAAGTTTTAGGTTGTAGTTATTATAGGAATTATAGGACTATTTCTCTCTATACCATTTGTATTTCATATACCTTTGACTATTGGATGTTCTAATAGGCACTTTAGTATTGCCAGCCTAATCTCAGGAGTTGATAGGCTTGAAGTCATAAACAGAGCTGTGCATCCCAGCATTGCTAAGAGCTGCTGTTTGAATGAATGCTTACGAGCCTGCTGCTGCCTACCACCGCTCAGTCAGACTGCTCTATCAAATATCAAATCATATACTTAATTATAATATAATAAACACACAAAAATACGAGCCTTTGGTCATTAATATGGTCAAATCCGGAAACTATAATTTCGAAAACTAAACGTTTATTCTTTAAGTGAAATACGGAACCGTTCCGTATTTTATCGAACGGGTGGCAACCCTAACTCTAAATATTACTGTTACATTGCACAACCTTCAATGTTATGTCATAATTATGTAAAATTCTGGTAAATTCATTACGGTCTTTGTTAGGAATAAATGGCCTTTCAACAGTTCGCAACGAGCCAGGCGGCCCAAACTGCTGCATATACCCTGACTATGCTTGCACTGAACACAAGGGAAGTGACACAATTTCCCTAGTTAATATTGCCTGCTGACATGAATTTATTTTAACTACATATGCAGGTTTAAAAAATATATACTTGTGTATTGATTTTAAGAAAGGCATTGATGTTTGTGGTTGGGTACATTATTGCAACGATTGTGCTTTTCTCGCGAATGCGCTTTTGTTAAATCAAGTTGAAGTAGGCTGTGATTCGATGATAAATTAATAGGCACCGCATTGATTATATGCAACGCAGAACAAGATAGTTAACCTAGTAATATCTTCAACCATGTGTAGTTAACTAGTGATTATGTGAAGATTGATTGTTTTTTTATAAGTTTAATGCCAGCTAGCAACTTACCTTGGCTCCTTGCAGCCACAAGGTCATTTTGATGCTGCACTCGCGTAACATGTGGTCAGCCTGGCACGCAGTCTCCTCATGGATTGCAATGTAATCGGCCATAATCACCATAAAAAGCTGTTTACCGATTGTTATGAAAACTTGAAATCGACCTCTAATCCAGGTGAAAGCTATCATCACTTAATGATATCGCTTGTTAAATCCACTTCAATCAGTGTACAAGAAGGGGAAGAGACAGGTGGAAAAAATATTTTTAAGCCTTGAGACAATTGAGACATGGATTGTGTATGTGTGCCATTCATTGGTTGAATGGGCAAGACAAAAGATTGAAGTGCCTTTGAACGGGGTATGGTAGTAGGTGTCAGGTGCACCAGTTTGAGTGTGTCAAGAACTGCAACACTGCTGGATCCACTACCCAAAGGACATCCAGTTAACTGTGGAAAGCATTGGGAGTCAACATGTGCCAGCATTCCTGTGGAATGCTTTCGACACCTTGTAGAGTCCATGCTCCGATTAATTGAGGCTGTTCTGAGGGCACAAGGGGGAGCAACTCAATATTAGGAAGGTGTTCCTAATGTTGGTACACTCAGTGTATATGTTTTACATGCTTTGGAATGACACTTCCGGATTTGGCGGGAAACATCGGGTGCCCGAGAGAAAAGTGATTTATTCTCGGGATGGAACATTTTTTAAATACCGGGAAAATATTCAACTCTACTAAAGACTGAATGTGAAAGTGATAATGGCATGGGTGGAAGGAAGGACACCCACACAGAGCAGAGCAGAACGGTCTCAGTGCTACAGGGACTCTACACTCAGCTGTCAAGTCACTTGGAGAGACATCACAGGGTTACCATGTGATGCTAGGGGGACTCTGACACTACTTTTCTTTTCAAATAACCACAATGTGTAATCAAGTGACATGAAAGACCTGCCTCCAATGACCACCACAACACTAGAGTCTGAGTCCCTTACTACTGAAATGATTCTCGTGTGTTACAGCATTTGTATTATTATTTTCATGGGTTGGAACCGGTTCAAGGAACAGAACCGAAAACCGGAAAATAATGACATTTTTCAAGGAACACAAATGGAACCGGGAATGAAAGTGATCCATACTGTTCTGGAACAGAACCGTTATATTAAAAGCAAGGACACCCTTTAATAACGTTATTTTACGTTCCAGGCATTTTTTTTCTCTTCGGTTCCAACCCCTGATTAGTTTTTATTTTCAACTGTTACATTTCTGCAACTTGTTTTATAACATTTTCAGTATTTATACTAAATGGTAGTATGCCAATGGCGACCCACCAAACATGAGAGCAGCTTAGAGACAGTGAAGTAAATGTTTTGGTCTGCTGCTATAATGACAGAGGGGGACTTGATAACACACGTGAAGCAGCAGCAGTCTATCTAGCTCATTTCACACAGTGGTGATGGAGTCTATATAAAACTACAGCCATTTAAAATACTGCACCATCTCCACATTCTTTCCTGATCTGATAGCAGAGCCAGACAAATCAAACTGAGATGTCTTTCTCTCAGAGTCCTTTAGATGATCAGGTCTTATTATTATTGGTCCCTGACTTGATACTGTAGGTACCTTGTTTATCTCTACCTGATACATACTGTATGAACCTTTAAAAGACTTCCAGGCTTATTTCAGTTGTTTCAACGACAAAGTGACTAATCTACTTTTCCTGCCTGCGTGACACGCTGGAGTCACAAACTGAAGAGTTATGTTCAACAAAATGACACGAGTCATGTCTTGTTCACAGGAAGAAAAGAAGGACCTCTGACGATGGTACACAGTGGAGTGGCTTGTGTTGGTGGATTTGTTTGACAATGAATAGGGTGTGTGTGTGTGTGTGTGTGTGTGTGTGTGTGTGTGTGTGTGTGTGTGTGTGTGTGTGTGTGTGTGTGTGTGTGTGTGTGTGTGCGTGGTAACTCACAGGTTCTGGCTAGACGCATCAGCTGCGTGTATACACAGGTAGGTCATGTCCTGTGAGAGGTAAACAAAAAGGAGTACAAACACAAGGGTCCGTTTTGTTCTGCACACAACACATACCATCTACATGGATTCACAGTACAGTTTATCAGCTGTATATCCTTCACTTTCTGCCAATTAGCATAGTAATTAGTAGGTAAGGTGTGTGGTCATCAACTGCACATTGTAAATGCACACACATACTCAACTGAGTATTATAAATGAACCCCATAGGTCAAATAAAACAAACATTTGATGCTTCAAGTAGAGTGAAGTGTTTTAATGAACAGTTAAAGCTGTGTCTAAAGTTCTACAGCCCAATGTCACTGGTATGTATTAAACTGTGAGACACCACTACCCCCAGCTGGCTTCAACTGTGTACTACAAAATCAATGTTTTCCACTTTTACAAAATGTACAGATTTCATTACACTTCACAATTCCCATGAATCAAATCCAAGGAACTGAATACTGACCCAAAAAGTTATTAGACATCTCTCTAGAATTTGAGACAAAGTAGCATATTTACTGACTGAGTATGAGGAAGTTAAAAAATAATTTCAATGAGTTTGACTCATGTAAGACATGTTATTCAAGGTTATAGTCAATGGTCATGAAATCCCTTTTTCAGTTCATGACCAACTAAACCAGAATGAAGCCTACTCCAGCCGACTCAAGACAACAATTTATTCAGTCTGTCTGTGAAACTGGCCTTGGGTCCTCTATGGCCACCTGCCCCACTCACCTCCAGCACGGGTTTAGCATTGTTATACACAGACAGGATGTGGGTGATGTTGTTCTGGGACAAACTTTCTCTGTTCTCAGAGTCTGGGAAAAGATGAAGGGAGGGAGAAAATGTCTATCAGTGATTCTTCTCAGTGAATTTCTATGAGATCCTCAGTAGACAAAGCAATGTCATAAGGAGAGATGTGTTGAAGTGTTTAAGACCCAGGAGTGGCTTGCCCAGAAGCAGCATCTGTGACTGTGTGGCTGTAATTTGGGTAGCAATCATTTGGCCTTGTCACTTAAAGCTATTTTCAGTGTGTGAGCAGTACTTGGACCATCTTGTGAAGCCATCATTAGTATGGGTAACATTATAGCAGGGTAGATGTCACATTAAGCTGGTAGGGCAGAAACCCCCTTGGCCGAGGAGCAGAAATATTGCCCAATATTGTACATGATGTATGTGTTTGCCTTAAACATTTTTTTACTTTTCTTTTGATTAATCCCCAACATTACCAGAGGGACTAAATGTGCTATATGCTACTGATGGATACAGTATGATGCATGCAGCAGCCTTAATTCAGGCCATGCCTTAGTTAATTGAGCTACAGTACACGTATAACCTTCTGCTACTCTATTTCGATCTATACATAACTATAGTCCACTCACTAGATATTCTTGTCATCTCTTCCCTTGTAGCATTTGACCATACCTGCAGGTAACGTATCAACAACATAAGGACAGAGAAAGTAAAGCTCATGTGCATCAATAACAGAAGAAAATGCCTGAGTCTCTTTGAAAGCTGCCCTGGATTCAAGCAAGCTGCTGCTGCTGCCACACCTAGTGAATTAGAGTGAGTGTTGTCTCTTGGGTGGGATGCCTGACTGTGCAACATATAAAACAACTGAATGGATTTCAACAGAATCTTGTTCCCACCTCTGATATTTCCCAGGTAGACCCCATCAACAACCTGCAAATAGGAAAACAAAGAGACATTTCACTAGTTAGATATTCACAATTTGAGCATGGCCTTAACCTTAGTGATGCTCCTTATCTATGGTCATAGGACGTATTCAGGTGTCCAGTTTGGTCAAACAGTATTTTCCCAATTGAGAAAACAAACAGGAACCGTTCTCATAGCTAAGTCAAGCCTTATAGGGCATGTAATACAAAGTATTGCCTGACATGACTGGGAGTGAGGAGCACTGAACCAACTGATGGTTAAGGCCATGTTGACACAAAGCTGTGCAATAGTGCTGTAGCGATCCGATCATGATCTCATCTAGACATTACAAGACTCCAGCATTACTTAAGACTTCAAAATAAAAAGTATATGCCTGCCTATGATGTTAGTGTCCTCTGAAATTCAGATTAGCTTAGAGCTTCAGTCAGGGTGGAATTACAGTGGTGCCCAGAGGTGCTTCTGGACACTCCCATCACCGTTAACGGGACACTAAGAAGAATTACAGTGGTGCCCAGAGGTGCTTCTGGACACTCCCATCACCGTTAACGGGACACTAAGAAGAATTACAGTGGTGCCCAGAGGTGCTTCTGGACACTCCCATCACCGTTAACGGGACACTAAGAAGAATTACAGTGGTGCCCAGAGGTGCTTCTGGACACTCCCATCACCGTTAACGGGACACTAAGATGTGTAGTATATACAGTACCAGTCAAAAGTGGACACACCCACTCATTCCAGGGTTTTTCTTTATTTTTACTATTTTCTACATTGTAGAATAATAGTGAAGACATAAACACTATGTAATAACACAAATGGAATAATGTATTAACCCCAAAAAAGTGTTAAACAAAACAAGCAATGCTAAGCACTTGTTGGTTGCTTTTCCTTCACTCTGAGGTCCAACTCATCCCAAACCATCTCAATAGGGATGAGGTTGGGTGATTGTGGAGGCCAGGTCATCTGATCCAGCACTCCATCACTCTCCTTCTTGGTCAAATAGCCCTTACACAGCCTGGAGGTGTGTTGGGTCATTGTCCTGTTGAAAAACAAATGATAGTCCCACTGAGCCCAAACCAGATGGGATGGTGTATCGCTGCAGAATACTGGGATAGCCATGCTGGTTAAGTGTGCCTTGAATTCTAAATAAATCAACGCAATGACACCAGCAAAGCACGCCCACACATCCTCCTCCATGCTTCACGGTGGGAACCACACATGCAGAGATTATCCGTTCACCTACTCTGTCTCACAAAGACACAGCGGTTGGAATGAAAAATCTAATATTTGGACTCATCAGACCAAAGGAAAATATTTCCACTGGTCTAATGTCCATTGCTCGTGTTTCTTGGCCAAGCAAGTCTCTTCTTATTGGTGTTCTTTAGTAGTGGTTTCTTTGCAGCAATTCAACCATGAATGCCTGATTCACGCAGTCTCCTCTGAACAGTGGATGTTGAGATGTGTCTGTTACTTGAACTCTGTGAAGCATTTATTTGGGCTGCAACTCTAATGAACTTATCCTCTGCAGCAGAAGTAACTCTGGGTCTTCCTTTCCTGTGGCGGTCCTCACGAGGCCCAGTTTCATCACAGGGCTTGATAGTTTTGGCGACTTCACTTGAAGAAACTTTCAAAGTTCTTTACATTTTCTGCATTGACTAACCTTCATGTCTTAAATTTATGATGAACTGTCATTTCTCTTTGCTTATTTGAGCTGTTCTTGCCATCATATGGACTTGGTATTTTGCCAAATAGGGCTATCTTCTGTATACCACCCTTACCATGTCACAATACAACTGATTGGCTCAAACACATTAAGAAGGAATGATATTCCACAAATTAACTTTTAACAAGGCACACCTGTTAATTGAAATGCATTCCAGATGACTACCTCATGAAGCTGGTTGAGAGAATACCAAGAGTGTATAAAGCTGTCATCAAGGCAAAGGGTGACTACTTTGAAGATATCTTTTCATTTGTTTAACACTTTTTTGGTTACTACATGATTCCATGTGTTATTTCATAGTTTTGATGTCTTCACTGTTATTCTACAATGTAGAAAATATTAAAAAATAAAGACAAAACCTTGAATGAATACATGTGGCCAAACCTTTGACTGGTACTGTATATACAAAACATTTAAACACCCAACGATTGACAGATCACAATACGGGCTTTAAAACAGTCAAAATAGAAGGGCTAAGTGTTTTCTCCATTTGATACCCTAAATCCAAACCTGTATGAGTTATCACGTTATTATATCAAGTGACAGTGTGTGATGAGTAGCATACCCTTTGGTTTTATTCAGGGGACTTCAGCGTTGCATGTAGATGGTTGATGTAAATAACATGACAATCTATTCCGCGCATATCTATGTGCAACGTTCACGGAGGAAGTGTAGCAAGGAAGTGCCTTGCTACAATCAAAAGCCATTGAACAGAACAGCTACATTAATAACAAAAACACAAAGGCCCCTACCTTGTTCATTCCATTCCCCATGTCTCTCGCAGGCGATAACGATTATGAAGAATTTAAAATACAGCTGAGTATTTACGTCTCAATGCAACAACGCAAAATATTGGAAAAGAACATGGACGGACTTTCACTAACATGAAGGGGTGCCAGCGAATGATTGCGAAATGGTCGGTCGGTCACTAGCGAGACCACTTTGCGCCTCTGTAGATCAACATGGGTGTACTTTTGACCGCTTTGTCTACATTGCTTCACAAGACGATCGCCATAATGCTGCTCTGTATGACCTGCGCTCCATAATCCTCTTCCGGGTTTCCCCCGATAAATGATTTCATTGGTACATGGGACCGTAATGCAACCCAGTCCGCGCGGGTTTCGCGATCTCAGAGCTGGAAAGGATTATCAATTCATTCAGTACTACTGCTTTGTACTATGTCCTAAATATATGCATTTGAAGTATTGGAATGATCTGATAGCCTATGCTTTTTTCATTCCTGTAAACCCACAAATGCTTGCCATAGCCTAATCCAGGACTACAGCGTGGATTCCTTAAAAATGGCAACTAAAAACATGGTGCTTTACAATTTATTGTCCCCAGTACCGTTTTCACACAATTAGAGGCAACAAAACAAATCTTGCCAGTTTTAAAAATAGGGAAAACCATGGATGTGGAAATATCACACCTATGCCGTTTATGATGTTCCTTGTACTAGTAAGCCCTACACCTATACCTGACATGTAGGGCCTACTCCTCCAGTGTCATTTAACCCTCCACATGGTAGTATAACAGCAAAGTGGAGACATACTATTGGGTAAACATAGGACCTTTATTTTGCTCTATAATACATAACCTTAAGAGGAAGAGACCTTCCAAAACGTACTGACTGAGGTAATGTGGACAATAGATAAATACAGACAAGTAATTGGTATGTTTGTACGTTTGTTGGTGACATGGTATGTAATGTGGTCCACTGGATGGTTGGTTTACTTCTTCCATTCCTTGTTCTCATAGTCCCATTTGGCTGAGAAGCCCTCCACGGGGTTGATCCTCATGTCCAGCATCCTCTGCACCTCCTTCTCTTTCCATTCTGACTCAAAGGTGGGGGGGACAGGTCCGTACACTGCAGCGAGACAGACAGCTTGTTAGGCTCTGCCTCAAAGTTCACCTATGGACATCTATTCTCTAATAGTCTGTATTGAACATTTATCTACCAAGGTAATTATAATTTAAACATTCTGTTTCACAATACCAACCTGGTTGGTGGTCAGTTACACCAATTATGGTTGAGGCAATACATTGGGCAGAGAAGACACACAACCCACTTATTTGAAGGGGCACTGATGGCCAAATACAGTATTTGAATTATGTCAAATAATATATTGTATAAATATGTCTGAAAATAATATATTGTATATCCATCTCATTGCAAAATAATGCTGACTTATGGCGTTTAACAGGTGGGTGGAAAAACCATTAACATCAACATACACTGAACAAAAATATAAAACGCAACATGTAAAGTGTTGGATCCATGTTTTATGAGATGAAATAAAATAGCCAAGAAATGTTCCACACAAAGCTTATTTCGCTCAAATTTTGAGCACAAATTTGTTTACAGCCCTGTGAGTGAGCATTTATCCTTTGCCAAGATCATCCATCCTCCTGACAGTTGTGGCATATCAAGAAGCTGATTAAACAGCATGATCAATAAAACAGGTGCACCTTGTGCTGGGGACAATAAAAGGCCATTCTAAAATGTGCAGTTTGTCACACAACATAATGTAACAGATGTTTCAAGTTGAGGGAGTGTGCAATTGGCATGCTGACTGCAGGAAGGTCCACCAGAGCTGTTGCTAGAGAATTTAATATCCATCTCTGCCTCCAATGTTGTTTTAGAGAATTTGTCAGTACGTCCAGCCGGCCTCACAACCGCAGACCATGTGTTACCACGCCAGCCCTAGATCTCCACATCCAGCTTCTTCACCTGCAGGATCGTCTGAGGGTGGGTGGGGGGGATGCTGAGGAGTATTTCTGTCTGGAATAAAGGCCTTTTCTGGGGATAAACCTCATCCTGATTGGCTGGGCCTGGCTCCCCAGTGAGTGGGCCTATGCCCTCCAAGGCCCACCCATGGCTGCACCCCTACCCAGTCATGTGAAATCTATAGATTAGGGCCTTATTTATTTATTTCCTTACTTGAACTTTAACTCAGTAAAATCTGAAATTGTTGTGTTGATATTTTTTGTTCAGTATATTACAACTGAATGATCACAGACTCCATCCACAATAAATGTTCTCATTCCTTTTCTTATTAGAAGACATACCAAACTTCCTCTGCCATAGGACAACCAGTCCTGTCATGCCAATAAAGAAGAACATTCCTGCGATAACTGATTTCCACTCCTTTGTGCCCTCGTTCATCTCTGCGAAGCTCTGCTTGAAGCTAATACGGTACACTGTAGGTAAAAAGAAAATGCAAGACTTGTTAGATAACATTTAACACAGCCGAACGGGTAGGGATGTGCATTGCTCCTTACAAGCACGATTCAATATGCATCTAGATACATGGGTTCCGATACAGGAACGATATTTGTAGTTTGAAACGATTTGATTTAATTAGTGGAATGAGTCGATGCGATTAACAAGGGCATGAACACATTAATTTTCCATTCTAAATTAATATCTGATAGTGATGGAGCTCAGGAGCTGAGTTGGATCTGACTGAGCTGACTTCTCTGAGCTGAGTGAACGAACCACAGCTTGTCGTTGCTGTATGATAGAGAAGTATTTCTGCCGTGTGTGTAATGTAATGTGTGAGTTGATCCATAGGGCAGACTGAGCATCTACCACTATCAGATTAGGGGGGGCAATTTATGTCTTGTCCCCACACTGCTATAACTTGTCATATAACAGATACAATTTGAGCTAGTAAAATGTATATATTTATCTTAAGAAATTAGCTTTTACATACATAGCCAATTAATATAACCCAGCTTTAGATTTCACCTCTCAAAAGTGAATGGTATTGACAGTTTGGAACCAGAGCGGCTCTCTTCTCCCGTTCTGACCAGTGCGGCTAGCAAATATGATTGCTGTCCTTGATATGAAATACACCTTTACCCTGTTCATGTAAAAATGACCAAATCCATTAACTGTTTAAAGCAGAACAAAAATATTTTGTATGGTGAACTTGGCAATCGAAAAACCCTAATCAGCAGTTAGATGTGCAATCAGCAAGATGTGAGTTGTGTCCACTCCGGTAGCCTACACAGCACCACATGTCAAACTATTTTCTACAGCGCATTTTGTAACACAAACCAGGTTTCCATTCAACCTTTTAATGCAAGTAAAGTACATGTCAAAACTCAAAAAAGTTATGCCATGCCTGATGGAAAATTTGTCAGTAAACTTTCAAATGTCGACAAAACAAAATACGCTAGACAAGGTGGGATCCTTTAGTGTCTGTAAATTAATTATGCTTGAAATGTCGGTGGAAACACTTACATGAGCAAATATTGATATAATTGTGGTGAAATCCTGCACGGCGCCTTCACCGTGCGCTGCCACTTTAAGAGCGCATCAGCAGTAAGGAAGGAGGAGATAAAGACAGCTCTTTCAGCTCTCTGGGGAGGAGCTCTTGGGTGGCGCGACAGTTTGATTGTGTGTGCTATGCTGCAGACGTCCTTGTTAATTTTCAGCGTGTGTAGTTTATAAAGTATTTAACTCAATCATCAGTGTGACCGCTCTAGGTCGTGGTTGTTTTCGTTTGGGACCGCACCAGTTATGGATCGCATGGATTAGTAGCAACATTGTTGCGAAGCTTTGACATACAAACCAACAAATCAGACGGTCAGACAGCTGTGGTCTTCCGGCTTGCCAGTGTACTAAGATCTCTTGTTCTCTTTCTCTCCTCTCGTTCCAGTGCTTTACCCTGCAACAGACTTTCTATTTTTTAAATGCACTTCCCGTTGATGTTCATTAGTGTTGGACTATTATTTCCCTGCCAGAAGTATTTGGGTTGACTTTTTAGTTAAAAGGGAGGTTGCTTGCAAGTTGTGGATTGTTATTTCAACTGTATTGAGGCGGGGTGTACTAATGACATGTGGCTGAGAAGATTGTGGACATTTTTAAGGCCTTTGTTTTGTGTATGAACACCCCCCACATTCAAACCATCTACACTCCTCCACTGGAAGATAATACAGATGATTGCAAATCCTCTGTTGACGACTGGGTTCTTTCTTGTAAATTGTTTCTATGAAGTTGCCGTTCAATTGTTCTGCCATTATTATTATTGTATGAGGTATTATTGGTGGGGTTACCCCTGTGCTGTGACGTGGGTTTATATGGTGTGTCTCCTCTTTTCTCTCCACTGGCTATCTGGCAAACAGGCTACACTCGAAGCAGTCTCTTCTGCTGATGTGTGTGGGTCTGGTAGTGGTACTCTCTCTAATCTACTCTTTTCCCTTCGGCATGGTTAATACCTGCCTGGCGCCCGAACAAAATCTTTATATTTACCCCTCTCTAATAAATACCGCTACATAATAACCAGTATATCGAAGTAAACTTGGAGTCACGCAATGACGTGTGATCCTCCCACATTAGGACTTGTCAGAAAAGCATGCAGTTTATGAGGATACAGATGAAATAAGTGAACTTCACAGAGTGGTGAAAGTGCAGGTGATGAGCTTGATGCTACCTCCCAATAAATAGAGTGTCTTATTCTGGTGACATGATCGTTGACGCTTGGCTGCCGTGACAAAAATAATCTCTCTTTTGTCCATAATAATCTCATGTAGGCTATACCCACACTGTGTCTGCGACCTGATGGCTACAGTACATGTGCCAATACCAGAGTGGGTACACTCACTATATAATCCATTTTTTTGTGAGAAAACCATCAGTAGAGTTGAAAATGCGGTGGAAACCCATTTATCTTGTATTTTCTATTCGGTACATGGGAATTTAACCGCAAACGCTATTTTTATGTGCACAACGCCAGCCTTTTATCCTCAACAAGTCAATTGGATGGAAAATTGTGTGAAGAAAATCTGCATATGGTTTTTATGCAGATTTGAGAATATTCCAATTGGATGGAAGCCTAGCTAAATGACCCAGCAAATTACATAGGTTTTATTAATTGAGGGACAACCAATTTAATATTGCAAAAGCCATTTTAAAAACATCTAAATGCTGAAGGTGCTGTGCAGATGTTGCCTACGAATATTAGAACTGGGATAGGGTAGCCCTACCTCTCGTTGGCGCGAGCAGCTGCGTCTCCCGCACTGCGCAGTTATCTGACTTGTAGATCAATATCACATGCAGTTACATGCATAAAAGTGTGATAGGCTGAAGGAGAGGCTGAAGGAGAGGACGCATCAATTCAAACAGATGAGGTATTTTCAGAATAAGGCAAAAAAAAAAAAGGCGTAATAAACATTAGTGAACCGATTCGTAACATTTTTATTTGTTCTTACCGATGCATGCTACATATGGATCGGTTTGGGCTCCCACAGACAGATGCACTCACATCTTAAACATTTGAACCGGGGACCGACGCGTATCGGTGAATCATTATATCCCTACTAACAGAACAGATAGGCAAACAATACTTCTGTCTTGTTTTGAGTAAGCAAAAAAAAACGGACAAATGTCAAGTATTCAACAACAAAGGTGAAAACCACTTACATGCAATCTTCTCCTCATTGGAGAGTGTGGCCCAGGAGCCCTTCTCCTTCTCCTTTAAGGATTTCTGCACTGCATTCAGTTCTGTCACAAACTGGACGTCTGGGAGGGGGTTCTCCCGCCTGTCAAAGTAGGCTGGGAGAGCGTAGTCGTCTACCTTGGCAACACCTGCAGGAAACTCACCATGTTACTACATTGGACTGACACACAACCAGTAAATACATGTATTCAAACCTGCATGGGACCTGCTTAGCAAATATGTGTATATGCAAATACATACTGTGTGCCCATGGGAGCCGCATAACTGCTTTTTCAGTTTACCTAAAAAAAAACTTAAAATCTCTAATTCTACAATAAACTGGTATTGTCTGATTACTGTACATCTCCAAACCATGCTGGTGGTGGTGTATTTTATCCATTGTTAACATTTGTTTGTGTGCCAACTTTTTAGTGGTAGGTACAATTTACAGACGGTGGTTTAAAGGTCCATACCATGAAGGTCAAGTATGTGGTGTGTGCTGCCAACAGTCACTCACCATGTCCCCCACGTACACAGATTGATGTGGAAATGGCACGTTTGCCAACAAGGCTAAGGGCTCTGGTGGCCAGCATTCTGAAAGAAAATAACATGTATGAGAAAAACCTTGATGAAAAATGAATATCGCTAGCTACTAATGTAACAAAACATTACTGACCAACGCATCGCAAAGAGGTTATTCTGATGACATGGAACTATAGCCTAGCGGCTAGCCATCAGGTCTTTGTAAAATAGTTTTTTTCTTAATCAATTTGTCAAAAAATAGCAACTGTTCAACAAAATAATTTATGAAACTGCACGCCTCCCTAATCTGACGTTTAGCAACTAGTTATGGTCACTGCCCAAGCACACATAGCTAGCAACCAGTTTTTGTAACAAATACAAATCTAAGAAACAGAACTGGCAAAAAATAGGAAAAACTAGCTAGCTACTTAGCTACGTTAACCTAGATAAAGTTACCCAGCTAAAATGTCTACGCTAGAAAGTTGCCTAGCAAACTAAACCTAACTAGCCATCCCATCAGCAGTGGACATTTCAAGCTTCCATTAACCAAACATTTCAATGGTAACATTAGACAGGCTAATAGATAGCTAGCTAACATCTATGTTGAAAATAATGATTTGTTATATTCAACCTAGGCTAACGTTAGCTGAACTAGTACCTGGGCTTGTGGAGGGGATGAATATGAGATTTCCTCCGACGCCCAGGATCCTTCAGTTCAAAGTCCCATTAGCCAGCTCTGCAAACTTTAATTATGCAAAAATGCATTCTGGACTCATCAAAATATGGAGTTTCGCAGAACTACTATCGTTATTACTGATGTTACGCATGGCATGCACTTCCAAAAAAGGTCAACAAAAATGTGTTTTTACTTTGACCTTTATTGGAAGTACAAACCATGAGTAACGGCAGTAATGACGATAGTTGCTCTATGAAACACCATATATTGTTGTGTACTGAACGTTTTGACATAACATTTGCAGAACTGGTTATTGGGACTTTGAATTGAAGGATCTGGACTTCAGAGGAAATGTCATCATATTCATCATCTCCTCAAGCCCAGGTATTGGATCAATTGCAAATTGAATTACGGGGAGTTTCAGGAGGGCGGTCCAAATGATTAGCCAAGCAACGATAGTTTGCAACTGAAGCCACCTCAGCACTCGTTTTTAGTCGAGTTTGCGAGTGCACAATTATGTTCACTCCGGGCCTGAAACTCCCCATATTTCAATTCGCGACAATTGTACATCCGCTAAGAAAAGTCAGTTAAAACATAAAAACAACAATGGAGAAGTCAACATACAAGTGTAAGTAAAAACTAATGTAAAAAGGTTAGAAATTGTACTACTAATGCACATGACAGCACACACACATCTCGTAAAAGTAATTATGTTTTTGTTCGGTTATCTTTTGGAAATTGTAGAAATAAAACATGTTCCTTCTTCAGAAGTTCCAGCTAGGCAGGCTAACATTAGTTAGATAATTAATTTGATAGCTATCATACAGTAGGCGTAAATTGATAATTATATAGTTAATATAAGTAGACATGCAATCATAATTGACTGTAGCGCGTATAAAGCACCCACAATCTACAGTGGCTGAAAACAATCATCGCAGGATGAACAAGTGACACATTTTTGGGCAAGGGCGGTCCGTTTAAAAATCGTTCCTTCCAGGTGTAAACGCAATAAATAAGGACACGAGATTCATATTTTTAACATTGTCTGTTGTATCAAAGGTGATTTGTAGGAGCCATGGCCCGTACCAAGCAGACAGCCCGTAAATCTACTGGAGGCAAAGCCCCACGTAAGCAGCTGGCCACCAAAGCTGCCTGCAAGATCGCCCCTTCTACTGGTGGGGTCAAGAAGCCCCATCGCCACAGGCCTGGTACGGTGGCCCTGCATGAGATCCGTCGGTACCAGAAGTCCACTGAGCTGCTGATCCGCAAGCTGCCCTTCCAGCGCTTGGTGAGAGAAATCGCCCAGGACTTCAAGAATGACCTGCCTTTCCAGAGTGCAGCCATTGGAGCCCTGCAGGAGGCCAGCAAGGCATACCTTGTTGGTTTGTTTGAGGACACCAACTTGTGCACCATCCATGCCAAGCGTGTCACCATCATGCCCAAAGACATCCAGCTGGCCCGTCGTATCCGTGGGGAGCGCACTTAGATGCCTCCCTAATTTACGTGTCCTCAAGCTGTCTTTCCCTCCCTTCCCATTTTTCCTCGAGTAGCTTGATCCGAGTAATGATGTGTTAAAAGTAGTGTGCAGTCTTGTCCCCTGTAGTTCTCTTAGCAGAAGACTTTTAGGGTACTTTGTGTATCTGTTTTGAAGCTGATTGGAGTCACACCTTTAATGTATGTGCAAATCAGCACGGCAAAGGGTGCATGCATGAAGAAGCATCTTGGGCAAGCATTTTCTCCTATTGACGATGCTATTACATTATTATAACAGGCTTTTCTAATTGATAGACATGCATTGTTTTTTTTACATGTACCCTTTCATTAGTTTTTTTACAACTAGTGTTTCTACTGTTTACAGGATACATTTACAAATAGTTAATTCTGTTCTGAAATTGATAAATGACATTGATTCAAAACATTGCAAAGGCCTATATGTAGCGTAATGTTTATGTATTTCTCCCATTTTTTAATCCAGGTAATATTTTAGTTCCTTTCTCAGGTTGTGATACCCTTTTCTTACTGGTTTTGATTTTAATTTTCTGTTAATTTTTTAAAAGCAGACATTTGTAATATGCAGAATTCTCACAAAATGTGATAAACAGATGTTCCACAAAAAAAACACGTGTTCCTTCCTCGCCTCTTGCCCTGAAAGTGTACTCGTCAGACGTCATGATACGTCATCAGAGGTGTCCACTTAATTTGAGGGCTGAGGGGATAGTGTGTCTTAAGTGTTTGGACTGCAACCTATGTAATGGTCATTGAGATGCTTTGAAGCCATCGGTCGGCCATATTGGCACTCACAAGTAGGAGCAGTCAGCCATTGGAATGATTGGAATTCTACAGTATTTAAATTAAATGTTTCAAAGACAAAATGTTATGTATTTAAGTATATTCGTTGTTGTACTGGGGACAGTAACATTAGTACTATGAAAATATATAATTTTAGGAAATAGTTTTTATTTATTTGTTTCTCGCTTAATGTCAAAGTATGCATGAAGGTGTCTAATAGAATGAACGTGTCAAAAACGAATGTAGAAATTAATAAATGCATTTCTATAGCTTCCAAAATATGTTTTACAATTGAGGAGTACCACCAAGATGACTGCGCAGTGACCTTAATACTGCGCCCCGTCAGGCATCCGGGGGTTATACACACCACTGGCTCAAACGATAGCTAGCTAGAAGGCTCACACGCAAGCTAACAATGCTAATCATCGCTAACTGGCGCAAGGTCAAATACATGGCAGACATCCAACATTGTGTAATATTCCTGTTCCGGTCTAAAATCCACAGTAACACTACACATTACTATGAGGAGGAATACCCACAAAACTGACTACATACAGGAAAAGGGCACCTTGCTAACGTTAGCTAGGAAGCTAGCCTAGCCAACCATTGCCTATTTGCCCCTTGTCTTGTCTGCCTCTCTCTTCAATGTCACATCTCTTCACTCCGCTCTCGGAAACATTGACAAATCCATTGCTGATTACACAGCACATGTGTAGCATGTTTATCTTCATTAAAAAACGATATAATATTTTCTATGACAGCTGTATATCAGACGTCTAATAATTTAGAAAATTCACCCGCAATCTCTTACTTGTTCTCGTTTCGCCAACGCTCCAAAAACCATAAAGGATATGTGATTAACCGGAAATACGTAGCTAGCGCGGGATTATGGGAAACTATGGAAGGACAATCGGTCATAGTAGTCACACTATTATGTACATATTCAAATGTGTTTGTAAAATAATGTGCGTGGTGATTCATTTAGCTGTGCAATTGAATTTGAACTTTTACGACAATGTAGCGAAACTAGTGTTAAATTGCTACCATGTTGCGCAGCATTGGCATTCTTCCTGTCACGCGGTGTGCCCTGATATTAACCAAAATGGTGTATTTGGCCTGCCATACGGTGTGGGATTCAACCAGGGTGTGTGCTACCTTCGTTCCGCCAGCAAGAATAAGCAAGACCTAGCTAGAATAAGGCCTTGACCTCGGAGATTTTCCTTTAAAGTAAAAGTTTCGCAATGAAGATGATGAAAAATAATACAAACGGTTGAAATTCGTAACATTTTATGAGGAAATGTTAGCAGACTTAGAATTTTGTGAAAAAGGAATACAGTTAATCGCCATTATAGCACAAATAATATTATAGCGTTGACATTATTGTTAACAGCATTACAAATACTTTTATTTAACCTTTATTTAACTAGGCAAGTCAGTTAAGAACAAATTATTATTTACAATGAAGGCCGACCAAAAGGCCTCCTGCCAGTGACGTGTGCTGGGATTAAAAATAAATTAAATAAAAAATATAGTACAAAAACACACATCATGAGAAGACAGACAACACAACACTACATGAAGAGATACCCAAGACAACAACATAGCATGGTAGCAGCACAACATGACAAAAACATGGTAGCAGCACAAAACAGGGTATGAACATTATTGGGCACAGACAACAGCACAAAGGGCAAGAAGGTTGAGACAACAATACATCACTTAAAGCAGCCACAACTGTCAGTAAGAGTGTCCATGATTGAGTCTTTGAATGAAGAGATTGAGATAAAACTAATGATGACTAAATAGTTATCATGGTAAGAACAGTAATAAATAACAAAACATGATTTATAATGCTACTATTAATACTAATAGTAATAACAATATTAATAATATTACAATAATTATAATAATCAACTTTTGAAAAGACTTGTAAATACCATTCTTAATTAACCCATTTGGTTTGAACACTGTTCAGTACGTTTTTCTTTTTGCATAGTAGTACACAATCCATTCTACTTAGGAGCACTCAAAGTTTCCAAATCCACAGAGTTTACACCCAGAGGAGTGTCGCTGCTCATTTGGTGGGCCGTATAGGGTGGCCCATCAATTTAAATAAAACAGATTTTTCATATTGGACATTGGATTTAAGTTGATGGGCCACACTTTAAAGGCCACCAAATCAGCAGTGATGCTCCTCTGGGTGTAAACTCTGTGTATTTGGAAACTAAATGTGCTCCTGAGTAGAATGACCCCCCTTTTACTGTGACACAATGTACAGATAGGTACAATATGTATGTCCAATATGAACAAACTATTGGATTTAAGATGACGGGCCACTCTAAGTGCCGCCAAATGAACAGCAACACTCCTCTGGGTGTAAACTCTGTGTATTTGGAAACAAGAAGTGCTCCTGAGTAGAGTGGAATCCCCTTTTACTGTGACACAACGTACAAATACTTTTGTAAGGTGCAATAAATGAGTACACACACAAAAAACATTGATGACCATTTAGGCTTTAAAATATAAACATATCAACAAATAAATGACAATGTCTTATATAATTACTTTAAATTATTCTTTGTATGATAAGTAGTATACAATATATCGATAATTGTGCACATTTTCCATAATTTTAATAAGTATACAAGGCTGGATTTTTATTCTGAAGGATTCCAAATATCCGTGACCCAGAAGTACTTAGTTATTCTTGCCTGTTTCACAGCGGTGTGTGTGTAGTATAGTACCGGTGCAAACCACCAGAGAGAAGCCAAGCAGAGTGAATTTGTAGTAGGATATAACGCTATCGTCGTGACCAACATACATCACTGCACTGTAACATTCACGAAAAGTGACCTTAATGTAGGTAGCTAGTTATAAGAGACTCGATTACCGTGGTCAACCTGGCGGAGCTGTCACTGTCTCTCTGTTGTATCGGGTATGATATCCGTTGGCTAGCTGTCAAGCTAGCAGTCTCCAGACCATCCTTGTACAATTAGCTAGTTTAGTGTTTATCTCGGAATGAGAATGAGTATTAAATTGACAACTCAGGCTTATTGCAAGATGCTTTTGCATGCTGCTAAATATCCTCATTGCGCCGTGAACGGATTACTGGTTGCTGAGAAACAGAAGGAGAAGAAAAAAGACAGCCACTCCACTCCAATCCTCTGTGTGGATTGTATACCACTATTCCACGGCACACTTGCATTGGCACCTATGCTGGAAGTGGCACTTACATTGGTGAGTGAATTGATCGTCTTTATCTTCTATTCACATCATGTTTATAAAATATTCATGTTACTCCATTGCATGTTCACCACAACAAGTTACTGGGGCTGTTGAAGTAGAAGTGCATTTAACAGCTGTCAATCCTGCTGACACGTCAAGCTAAACTCAACATCATAGTGAAGGAAGTTTCTGATGAACTTGTCTATTGGTGGAGTTTATCAGAAACTTCCTTCACAGTGGTGTTGAGTTTAGTCAGCTAGTCAAACAAGCTAATCATTTTTTTCTTTGCCCACTTCCAGATTGACACGTGGTGTAAAGAGAACAAATATGTCATAGCTGGGTATTACCAAGCCAACGAGCGCACAAAGGACTTCAGGTAACAATATTTTGATACAGGATCCCTTTCAAGCTCTGTGGAGAGTTGTGTTGATATGATACACAATGTACTCTGTCTTCTTTTGACTCCCACAGACCTAACCAGGTTGCTGAAAAAGTTGGGGCCAGGATTGCAGAGAACTTCAGCGAAGCAGCAATGATTATGGTAATCCTCTATTAGCCGTCCAGTATCAGAACTGCCACAATACTGAATTCAGTAATGTACACTGACCACTGTATCTCTAATCATGTTGTGTTCCTCAGGTGGACAGCACCAGATTCACCATGGGCTGCTATGAGCCCATATTAGCCATATATGACCACCATGAAAACAAGTGGAAATGCAGGGACTGTAATGCGTAAGTGTTCCTGAGCTTTCCTAATATGTCATGTGGGCTAGATATATCAAAGCTACTGAACAGCCATTTATCCAAATAGATTTGGACATGCAGACATTTGACAGTCTTAACTGCTAGACGATATACACAGGCTGTCGACCTCTCAGAGATCCTATAAAATTACTGAAATGAGTTCTATATGTAATTATATGGTCAGCCTTGCATACCGCATTGCAACACTGCAGCAGTTTTAGACTTGTGGAAGCATCATTTCTTGATCGGTGTCTTATTCCTGTCCAAAGAAAAAGATTTGGAACTACATGGTATACTATATCTGTTAGTGAAATAGAACCTAGTGTGGTAGATATTTATTTTACTATTATTATCTATCCTGATGCCTAGTCACTTTACCCTGCCTTCATGTACATATCTACCTCAAATACCTCGTACCTCTGCACATTGATCTGGTACTGGTACTCCCTGTATATTGCTCCATTCTTGTGTATTTAAATTTATTCCTCGTGTTACTATTTTATTTTTAAACTCTGCATTGTTGGGAAGGGTTCATAAGCGAGCATTTCACGGTGAAGTCTACACCAGTTATATTTGGCGCTTGTGACAAATGCAATTTGATTTGTGATTCTCGAACGTGGAGCTGCGGTTCTGGAGTGTTGGTTTGTGTGTGTTCCAGGGACTGCTTTGAGGACTGGTGTGAGGCTCAGAAGATCACGTCGGCTCTGCTGGAGGGCAGGTCCTACGAGAGCCTGATCGACTTCGACAATCACCTAGACGACCTCAGGAATGACTGGACCAACCCTGAGATCAACAAGTCTGTGCTGCACCTGTGCTAAGCCTTCCAGTCGAGTGACTGCACTGCACTAGACAAAGACATTGCGGCCAAAACGGCGTTGGACGTGCTAATACTACTGTAGCGCAGGAATGCTGAATGCTAAGTCTTTGTTCCTAGTGAATTGCTCTCACAGGGAAGAGAGCTTTCGGAGCACTGGCCAGTCTATTTTCATGGGCAAGCAGGACACAGGTACCATTGGGATCTTTGATCCCATAGTAGGGAGGATCAAGACCTTGGTGTCATTCAATGCAAGGTGTTAATTTTCTTTCTCATGGTTTTTGTATGCTAATAGTTAATGAAGATGTATGTGTAATTCTGAATGGTGGGGAAACATGAATATCATTTATTTTGACTTATTGAATACTTTAGGTTCTTCAGAAATAGTAGTGTTACAGAGATGATAGACATTATAAATTATTGTTCTGAGCTGTGACTTATTGAAATATTACAGGATTGTAATCAATGAGATATGTTGTTTTATTTCACTACCTATTAAGTCTTAATGTTTATATTCTCAGAACTGTTTTCCTCCTGTTTTTCTTATAAGAGATAGCTTAGTATTTATTTGTTAAAAGATGATCTGATTATTCTTTACTTTAATTGCTGAAATAAATTATGTTATTGGATAGGTAATAAACTAAGTCACTCGGGATAAAAGCATATCCATGTTATTATTATTGATTAATTAGATATTTCAGGTTGAATTAAGATAAGTCTAAATAAAATTATTTGAGGTTTTGATATATTAAACCTTTTTGTAAAAAAAATAAAATAGACAGAATGTACAAATAAAATGTAACTTTTCAGATATTGTGCATGTTTTTAATGCCTTTTTCTAAAATCACTCCCTTACTCTAGTGCTGCCCTACACACTTGAGGGATCCATAGATCTGAATGAGTTGAGTGTTCAATTTAGGATGCAGTGTTCCATCACTTTGGGTTGAGACAGCATACAGTGGATATTAATGGAGTCACCCTATGGGACTCCCGGTCACGGCCGGTTGTGACACAGCCCGGGATCAAACCCGGGTCTGTAGTGACGCCTCAAGCACTGCAATGCAATGCAGTGCCTTAGACCGCTGCACCACTCGGGAGGCCGGAAAATACTTTCCAATCTATGAGGGTCCATCAAGACAAGATATAGAAGCTGAAACAGTATAGAAAAGTTCATTTTAAACCATCTCTGGTAGAAGTAAGGGGCCATGACAAATGGTATGGTGAAAAACTGATTCCTGAAAGAGCACATACCCCGAAGAACTTTCCATAACCTGAGAATATGATGGAACTACTACCATAGGGCCCCATTCCGACAGGAAATGATCAGGAAAGCCTTTCTTACACACGCCTTTCCTAAGCACTTCTCAGTAGTTAGTAATCAGACTTACCCAGTGCTTGGACTGAAATAGGTGTCCGTACTCATTTTGGGTGCCATTACTGTTTACATTTAGGTGCAGGAGCTCCACAATACTTTTGAACTAATATTCTGTAAGCGAAACAGGAGCTTAAGCAGTAGAACATTTGAGGTGGTTCCCTTGCATGTGCTGAATACATTTGGCCAACAGATTTTCTTGTGGAGTTTTCATTTCATAGGATTTATAGTACATTTATCTTAAGCCATCCCTTTAAATATGGTGTACCTTTCATTAGAATTTTGTAGACAGACTAGGAAACATAGAGAGAAGGGACTCAGAATACAGGGATCAATGAAAGATCCCACCGTTTCAGCACCAACTGGTAGATTTTAGGGTTAGGAAAGTATGTATGAATCATTAATAAAACAGGTTTGGAGAGCCTTTATGCACAAAATATATTGAATCGAAAATAGTGGTTTGTTTCATCCTGAAAGTTGTCAAATTCGAGTTTAAACCACTAAATATTGGAAGGTGGAAAAAAGCAGACAATAAGTGTTGAACAACAGTCATATTAATCTACCCTAATCCTCACTAATCATGGAACTGTATGACAATGGGTATGTGTGGTCTGAGTTCCATAATTATTCTAATAGGCTACATGTCCCACACTATTGCACAACATTACCCTAATATGATCCACACATTTTTTACTTATTTTACCTTTATTTAACTAGGCAAGTCAGTTAAGAACAAATTCTTATTTTCAATGACGGCCTAGGAACAGTGGGTTATCACAACATGACAACAACATGGTAGAAACACAACATGGTAGCAGCACAAAACATGGTACAAACATTATTGAGCACAAACATCAGCACAAAGGGCAAGAAGGTAGAGACAAAAATACCTCACGCAAAGCAGCCACAACTGACATGATTGAGTCTTTGAATGAAGAGATTGTGATAAAACTGTCCAGTTTGAGTGTTTGTTGCAGCTCGTTCCAGTCGCTAGCTGCAGCAAACTGAAAAGATGAGCGACCCAGGGATGTGTGTGCTTTGGGGACCTTTAACAGAATGTGACTGGCAGAACGGGTGTTGTATGTGGAGTATGAGGGCTGCAGTAGATATCTCAAATAGGGGGGAGTGAGACCTAAGAGGTTTTGATAAATAAGCATCAACCAGTGGGTTATGCGACAGGTATACAGAGATGACCAGTTTACAGAGGAGTATAGAGTGCATTGATGTGTCCTATAAGGAGCATTGGCGGAAAATCTGATGGCCAAATGATAAAGAACATCTAGCCGCTCGAGAGCACCCTTACCTGCCGATCTATAAATTATGTCTCCGTAATCTAGCATGGGTAGGATGGTCATCTGAATCAGGGTTAATTTGGCAGCTGGAGTGAAAGAGGCGCAATTACAATAGAGGAAACCAAGTCTAGATTTAACTTTAGTCTGCAGCTTTGATATGTGCTGAGAGAAGGACAGTGTACCGTCTAGCCATACTCTCAAGTACTTGTATGAGGTGACTACCTCAAGCTCTAAACCCTCAGAGGTAGTAATAACACATGTGGGAAGAGGGGCATTCTTCTTACCAAACCACATGACCTTTGTTTTGGAGGTGTTCAGAACAAGGTTAAGGGTAAAGAAAGCTTGTTGGACAGTAAGAAAGATTTGTTGTAGAGCATTTAACACAAAATCCGGGGAGGGGCCAGCTGACGGTATCATCTGCATATAAATGGATGAGAGAGCTTCTTACTGCCTGAGCTATGTTGTTGATGTAAATTGAGAAGAGCGTTGAGCCTTGGAGAGCTCCATTGGTGACAGGCAGTGGCTGAGACAGCAGATTTTCTGACTTTTTACACTGCGCTCTTTGAATGAGGTAATTAGCAAACCAGGCCAAAGACCCCTCAGAGACACCCATACTCCTTAGCCGGGACACAAAAATTGAATGGTCTACCGTATCAAAAGCTTTGGCCAAGTCAATAAAAATAGCAGCACAACATTGCTTAGAATCAAGGGCAATGGTGACATCATTAAGGACATATAAGGTTGCAGTGACACATCCATAACCTGAGCGGAAACCAGTTTGCATACCATAGAGAATACTATAGACATCAAGAAAGCCAGTCATTTGATTATTGACAAGTTTTTCCAACAGGGCAAAATAGAAATAGGCCTGTAACAATTAGGATCAGCTTGATCTCCCCCTTTAAATAAAGGACGAACTGTGGCTGCCTTCCAAGCAATGGGAACCTCCCCAGAAAGGAGAGACAGGTTAAAAAGGTCGGAGATAGGCTTGGCGATGATAAGGGCCACAACCTTAAAGAAGAATGGGTCTAAACCATCTGACCCAGATGTTTTTTTGGGGTCAAGTTTCAGGAGCTCCTTTAGCACCTCGGACTCAGTGACTGCCTGCAGGGAGAAACTATGAGGCGGGCAGGGGAAAAAGAGGGAGAAGCATCGGGGATACTCGTATTAGAAGGGGTGGGAGATGAGGAAATGTTGGACGGGCAAGGAGGCATGGCTGAGTCAAATAGGAATCCTGACTTAATAAAGTGTTGATTAAAGAGCTCAGCCATGTGCTTCTTGTCAGTAACAACCACATCATCAACATTAAGGGACATGGGCAGCTGTGAGGAGGAAGGTTTATTCTCCAGGTCTTTAACCATTTTCCAGAACTTCTTGGGGTTAGACTCAGAGAGAACTTCTCCTTAAAGTAACTAACTTTAGCCTTCCGGATAGCCTGAGTGGACTTCTTTCTCATTTGCCTGAACGAGAGCTAGTCAGCCTGATTATAACATTGACATTATTGTTAACAGCTTTAAAAATAATGATTACTAAATAGTTATCATGGAAATAACAGTTAGAAATAACAAAACGTTATTTTTAATGGTAGTATTAATAATACTAGTAATAACAATATGAATAATAATATAATTATAATAATTATAATAATCATCTTTAGAAAACACTTTTAAATCCCATTGTTAATTACCCCATTCGTATTGAACACTGTTCAGTACGTTTTTCTTTTTGGACATATCTCCGCCACACCTTAATTTCTTAGCTCTCCAGCCGGAACGAATAGCGGGTTGAATAGAATCAAGGTCAGCATACACATAGATAGAAAAGTGCATAAAAAAAGAGAATTAGCCTACATTCCATTTACGCACGCTTAACTCGGGTCGGAATCGACCCCAAATTGTTTATGAAACCCATCCAATTATTTCAGATGGCTACATGAAGTGTTGTTTCTCTCTGCAGGTCTTTCTCTACGGTCTCTGGCCATGTTGTGCGTCTGTGCCTCTAGTGTGGGTAAATACTGCCACCCAGTGACGATTGTATGCAATTGACTGATTTGGAGAGGAGGCGGGACTTCCGCGTTTGAAGTGACACTACTCTGAATATTTCGCGGGAACTTGCGAAAACGTCGATACTATAGGCACTGTTGCTGCGGAGATAACGTTACACGTAAAACGATAAAAGTAAGGTTATAATGGACCCTTCTGAGGTCGAATTCCTTGCCGAGAAGGAGGTAGTGAAGATTATCCCCAATTTCAGTCTTGACAAAATCTACTTGATCGGGGTGAGTTGGTTAACGTCTTTAGCATGGCTAACCAGTTTCTTGTTTAGTTACGACGTTAGCCTAGCTTGTTAGCTAGCTAGGCTATTTTTTCTGGCCTGATCACGGATGTTGTTTAATAACTAGCTAATTCATAACTACTAGCTAGCTACATTAATACAGACCACAGTCATTTACTAGCCATCTAGCTAGCTAGCTGGCTACACTCCAGACTCCCATGTTTTTATGCCAGATCCATGGGGATGGCACATGGCTAACTAGCTAACGCGTTACTGATACTGTACGTTTGTTTACATTCTGTATGACTCAGAAGTGGATTTCTGTCTCCAGGGTGATCTTGGTCCTTTTAACCCAGGGCTACCTGTCGACGTGCCTGTGTGGCTGGCCCTCAATCTGAAACAGAGGCAGAAATGCAGGATAGTGCCACCAGAGTGGATGGATGTAGGTAAGTTAAGGAGACAGGTGTCTCTGAGGGTTTATCATAATCCTGGTTAAATATCAATATGTATAAATTATGTATGTTAATATATTCTCTACAAAGATGGTACTTCTACTTAAACCATTGTCAGAGCTGAACTTCTTTATTTTTTCACATGTGTGAAGAGAAACTGGAGGAGATAAGAGAGCTAGAGAGGAAGGAAGACACATTCACCCCTGTCCCCAGTCCATACTACATGGAGCTGACCAAGCTGCTACTCAACCAGTCAGTATCATCCTACACTTCCTAACTTTAAGCTTGGATATATTGTCTTAGTTTGGATATAGCTATTGATTTATAATTTGACTGGAATTGGAAGGTGTGTTCAAGCTGTTGTCATATATCCCTGTTTCTCTGCAGTGCATCTGATAACATTCCCAAAGCGGATGAGATCCGCACACTGGTGAAGGACATCTGGGACACGCGCATCGCCAAGCTCCGCCTCTCTGCTGACAGCTTCATCAGCCAGCAGGAAGCACACGCCAAGGTATCAATCAATCACAGAGGAAGTTCGATTATAACCTGGGGACACCGGGTTATGGCCCGTCATTTGACCGGAAAAACCGACAAGGGCGTACCTCCCTGCTCAAATGGAACAGTAGTCAGCGCCACCGGGTCATATTGTCAACAAGGCAGCATGATAGACGTGGCATTAATATGTTGATAGAAGTAAAGTATAGTTAGATGAATGCATCTGTCTATGAACTTTGTGTAGAAACATTTTCTTCCCTTATTTACATTCTCCTTTTCATCTCCCTCTCCATCTTTCCGTCTCCAGCTGGACAACCTGACTCTGATGGAGATTAACACGACACGGTCGTTCCTGCTGGACACTCTCAACTGCATGTATAAGCTGCGCTCCAACTTGCAGCCCGGCTCCAGTGGGGGCAAAGCCCAGGACCACCACTGATCTGTATTTACGGACTAGACCTGCGCCGCAGCCTCTCCTTCTCCTCCAAGATGGAGCAGACTTAGGCCCAGCTTTACTAAGCATTTGCACCAGCTGCAAAGTAAAATAAAATCTGCAATACGGAGAACGCGGATGGAATCATGGAATCCAGACATTAAATCAGAATTCAACAAAATTCTAAAATGCATTGAACTTAGTAGGGAATCTTATTGAACATTAATTAGCCCAAGTTTATCATAAGGCATGAACAGAATGCGTCAGTGGTTTGTATTTCCTGCTACTTTCTGAAGAGTACATTTCTGATGTGGTTTAATCATTCTTGTGGACTTTTCTATTAAAAGTGTTGTTGTTTTTTGAGTGAAAACACGAAACCTGGAAAACAAAATGGAAATTTAGAAAAACATCTAATGGAATCAGGCAAAAAGTAAAACCGATTTTATAGGGCCTTAAGTCTGGTCCAAGTGAAGACAGAGCTGACCAGCAGATCTTTTGAAGTGGGAGCCCTTATCTGAAGTTGTCATGCCACAACTATCTGATTCCTTAGTACAATGTGTTATCTCATTGGATTTGTTTCGGCAGTCCTCTTCAACAGGTCATGGACTCCCTGGAGGAAACGCCCTGCTTTGGTCTGGCTGATCCATGTATGGTTGGACTTTTCCCCCCAAAATCTGGGTTGATGCCTTTTAAAATATTTGTATAAATGTCATGCTTAATAGAGGTAGCAGTGATGGTTTAGAGATAGATACCTTGTGTAACAGGTATCATCCATGTATGATTCTGAATAGACTGGTAAGTCTAGTTTGAGGAAGAGGAACAACATAATGTTATGGACGGAGGGGGGCAGGCCTACATTGGGAAATCAAAGAAGCAACATGCGGAACGTTATAACATGTTATGTTTCAGTATGTGTAATTAAAATATGTATATATTTTTGTTAAGTGTGTGTTGTGACAAAGTACATCCCCTTATGTTAGGCCAGGGGACACCTCATAACCCACATTTCTACATGTATGGCCCTCTGGATACATAAGACAGTTGCATGTACACTCTTTATGTGTATTCTGACCTTGAATTTAAGCTTGAGAATAGCATGCTAATCATAACCGCTATTCGTTTGGGGTGGCGATTAAAGAAATGAAGGTGTGGTGGTGTGTCTACAGATACGCTGTATTCTACACTGTTTTTTTAACTTAATTCCCTCATTATTCTACCTCCATTACGCATGATAAAACTAATAAGACCGAGCACCCTGTCGGTTTCCAATAATACCATCCTCCATGCACTGCAATTTACAGATTGATAAGAGCTAGCTAAATGAGTAAACCGTTTGGATAATGGGATTGTAGTTAGAAATGACAGTTGTTTTAGATCTATTTTACCTTATAATCACTGCAAACAAAATGTGAAACCAGTCGTATGGCAGAAAACTGAAGCATATCAGCTTTCCCAGTTAAGTTTATTAAAGTTGAGCTGACAGCTGTTTCGCTATGGCTGTAGTCATGAAGTTAGCAAGAGGGCAATATTTTATTAATCTAGCTATGACCTTAGGCTTTCATCTGAGGATAAAAACACTTTTCAACCCATATGATCTAGCACACAACGAAAGTATAATAAAACCGATAGAAATGTAAAAAAATTGGGAATTAAGTATTTCTGTCTGTAATAAAGCCCCTTTGTGTGGAAAAAAAATAATTCTGGTTGGCTGGGCCTGGCTGCCAAGTGGGTGGGCCTATGCCCTCCAAGGCCCACCCATGGCTGCACCCCTACCCAATCATGTGAAATCCATAGATTAGGGCCTAATTCATTTATTTCAATTGACTTATCTCCTTATATGAACTGTAACTCAGTAAAAACTTTGAAATTGTTGCATGTTGCGTAAAATTTTTGTTCAGTATATTTAGATCCGCCTACTCTAGATAAATTCAGTGATTGCTTTGCCATGTCTGTGCCATGAAGCAGTCCAGCTGGATATATGTTTTTACTAAGGACTGCTTCTTTGACATGATGTCGCAGTCAGTAAGTGAAAGTAAAGATACCTTAAATAGAAAATGACTCAAGTAAAAGTGAAAGTCACCCAATAAAATGCTACTTGAGTAAAAGTCTAAAAGTATTTGGTTTTAAATATACTTAAGTATCAAAAGTAAATGTAATTGCTATAAATCATTTCAAATTCCCTATATTAAACAAACTAGATGGCACAATTTGTTTTAATTTATTTATGGATAGCCAGGAGCACACTCCAACACAGACATCATTTACAAACAAAGTATTTGTGTTTAGTGAGTCTGCCAGATTAGAGGCAATAGGGATGACCAGGGATGCTCTCTTGATAAGTGTGTGAACTGGACCATTTTCCTGTCATGCTAGCCGTTCAAAATGTAATGAGTACTTTTGAGTTTCAGGGAAAAACTGAAACAAGTTTGTAGAGTCACAAGCTTGATATAGTCATTGCGTGCTAGGAATATGGGACCAAATACTTAACTTGACTAAATTGAATACACTATAAGTGAATTTCTCAGAATACTTATGACGCATTCAAATGGGGGGACTAGATACATAAAGTGCTTTCATTTATAAACGGTATAACAGATATGTATGAAAATACCCTCAAATAAAAGGTGACATTCTGTACTGTCACCTCATAGAAAACATTTGATCTCAAATCCAAAATGCTGGAGTATAGAGCCAAATGAAAAGTTTTAGCCAGTCTATGTCCAAATAACTGTGTTCAGTACTTTGCCTCAGCGTATGCATTCTACATAAAATGTCTAGTGTTGCAGTGTTTGTCAGTGTAAACTGACACGATTTCATGTAATAATGTCCTCACAAAAATATGGTTTGCTGCAGGAGAATTAGTCCTTGATAGCGCTAGTAAGGACAACACACCTATCCACCGACAGAACGAGTATGAGTCTTCCGCCCTGGTAAGACCATTGGAATAGAATCCTACAGGTTTTATTATTAACAATGTTGTGTAGCCTTTCTATTTACTGACAGAATAGATGTTACACCTCAGGAAATGTTTTTCATGTGGGACTGGGCAGCCCTCTCGCATGTTGCTCAGTTCCTAAGAAATGATAGAGTGGAGAATCAGACCTCAGCCGACTTGAGAAATGTCATCCACCCACAGAAAAGTCCTTCTTCTTCCATCTCTGGTTAACCCACGCAATGACTACTGTTGTTCAGGTTGAATTAATCATATTAAATATGAATTCATGTATATCTTGTCACATTATAGCCTATATAGAGGTTAATATTTAAGTGCGTAGCCAGAATGGTCCCAGAAGCATAGCAATGGCTATGCATCCGGGACCTTCCCGGAAGAGACCATTCTGGCTATGCTTTCGGGGACCCTTCTGGCTATGCTTCCAGGACCATTATGGCTAGATGTGATAACCTCCCCTCATGTATTAAAAAGGTGGCGTAGTACATGCAATGCTTTATTATATGTAATATTATTTCACCCTTCCCCCTCGCGGTGAGTCAGCCCCAGGTTTTCAGGGCTGAGCCCTGAATGTTCTGAAACTCTAATGACGCCTCTGTTCAGGTTAGTATAGACGGGTTCTTTAGCAACACAACCGACGCGTGGGAGCTATGGGGCAAAACAGACAGAGCTGACTAAGAATTAAAAAATATATATATTTGGCATTTTTTTATGAATATTCAGATAATGGACAGACAGGTAAGAGGGCAGAACACACACGGATCCGCTACCAAATCAAACCCCCCCCCCCAACCCCCCCATGCTCTATTAGAGCCCCACCCCAACACTAGACTGAAAGCAGGCATGATATACAATGAATAATATAATCAAATAGTAAAAAAATAAAAAATAAAGATATGTAAAACAAAAAGTTAAAAAAAATAATAAAAAATGAAATAATGATACAAATTCTAATTTGGTTTGGTTTATGGAGTTGTGAAATTAGCTGGTCCATGTCTTCTACAAACGATAGGAAAGGTTGCTAGATATTATACAATGTCATTGCAGATCCCATAACGTTGTAAGTCGCTCTGGATAAGAGCGTCTGCTAAATGACTTAAATGTAAATGTAAATAACGGAGTAGCGTATTTTCTCTAGCTTGAGATGTTGCATAACTTCCTTTATCAAATGGTTAAAGTAGGAGGAAACCCATCCTTCAACTTAAATAGTAGAAGACGTCTAGCTTGAAGAGTAGTATATGCCAGCATGTTGCCCATAGAACTGTTTAGAGGGGCCTCCTGTGGTGCCACTCCATAGAACTGTTTAGAGGGGTCTCCTGTGGTGCCACTCCATAGAACTGTTTAGAGGGGCCTCCTGTGGTGCCACTCCATAGAACTGTTTAGAGGGACCTTCTGTGGTGCCACTGCATAGAACTGTTTAGAGGGGTCTCCTGTGGTGCCACTCCATAGAACTGTTTAGAGGGGCCTCCTGTTGTGCCACTCCAAATAACTGTTTAGAGGACCTCCTGTGGTGCCACTCCATAGAACTGTTTAGAGGGGCCTCCTGTTGTGCCACTCCATAGAACTGTTTAGAGGGGCCTCCTGTGGTACCACTCCATAGAACTGTTTAGAGGGCCTGCTGTCGTGCCACTCCATAGAACTGTTTAGAGGGGCCTTCTTTGGTGCCACTCCATAGAACTGTTTAGAGGGGCCTCCTGTTGTGCCACTCCATAGAACTGTTTAGAGGGGCCTCCTGTGGTACCACTCCATAGAACTGTTTAGAGGGCCTGCTGTCGTGCCACTCCATAGAACTGTTTAGAGGGGCCTACCGTGGTGCTACTCCATAGAACTGTTTAGAGGGGCCTCCCGTGGTGCCACTCCATAGAACTGCTGAGGGGGCTCCTGTGGTGCCACTCCATAGAACTGTTGAGGGGCCTCCTGTGGTGCCACTCCATAGAACTGTTGAGGGGCCTCCTGTGGTGCCACTCTTAATTATGCAGTAAAGGCAGAAGGTTCTATAGGTCTCTCCAGTATCTTAGAAAAGGTTTAAAAAATTGATATCCAGAAATCTGTCCATTTCGGCCATGTCCAAAACATGTGTAATAAAGTAGCAGGAGCCTGTTTACATCGGTCACAAGTGGGATCTATTTCTGGTCTAATCTTGGCTCATTTTGACCAATGGGGCTGGCTAAGATTGTTGACAGCATGTAAACTATACTTCATCTCCAATATTTATTGAAAACATAAATACACTTACACAATTAGCACTTGTTGTCTCTCAAATATATCTTTACAGTTGTTGTCATATTGGCAAAGATGTGGCAACAGTCAAAACACCTAAAAAAACAAGACATGGTATCAAGAACAAGTTAAAACTAGCTGAAACGAGCCACCTACGATTCCACACAAGGCAGCTTATTGTCATTGTTCCTAGCTATCAGGCAACAACACATGGACTTCTGCCCCATTGAAGCGTGCACATCGTTTTCCTTACGTTGTCAGCTAACCTTATAACGACACAGGGCGAGACCCAGATGCAGACACAGGAGGCAGATGGTTCGAGTCTCTGATATTTATTGAAATACAAGGGGCAGGCAATTGGCAGGTCGGGGACAGGCAGAAGTTCATAAACCAGGTCATAGTCTGAAAGGTACAGTGGGGCAGGCAGGCTCGAGGTTAAGGCAGGCTGAATGATCAGGCAGCCGGGCTCAGCGCCAGGGCAGGCAGAACTGGTCAGAACCGGGAGGGCTAGAAAAACAGAGACTAGGAAAACAGGAGCACGGAAAAACACGCTGGTAAGCTTGACAAGACAAGACAAACTGGTAACAGACAAACAGAGACCACAGGTATAAATACACTGGGGATAATGAGGAAGATGGGCGACACCTGGAGGGGGGTGGAGACAAGCATAAAGACAGGTGAAACAGATCAGGGTGTGACAAACCTGTCTATAGAGATATCTGTAAGCCTACACTACTGCCTCAATAAAACTAATTTTATTCATTAAAATAAGCAGTCACACTTTACTGTAATTTTTCCCACAAATGCATGTACTACAGTTACACACATAGTGTCAAAGTTTAGCTTGACATGATTCATGGCCACCAACTTGCTATATCCTGTTTTCTAAAAGTGACCATGAGATGACTGACGGGAAGGCTATACAGTATGCCTCTCCCTCTTAGATGCTTCCCTCCACCTATTAGAAAAGGAGCAGAATATGCAGATAACTTCTTTCTTGAGAGGTATAAGAGGCCACATCCTATTCTGGGCTTCATAAAGAGGAACCGTCAACAGCTCACATACAGAGCTTCTGCCTCAAAGGACCACTCATTGAAGCATGAATAAAAAAGGCATGTAAAGACAGTGGAGTCATCAGAAGACGATTAGTGGGTAAGACTTTGTGTCAGGTTTTATTGTATATTTACGTATTTGTCTAAATTGACAGGATTGACTATCAGGAACAGGGAATATAGGCCTATATGACAACTTAGCAGCGTAAATATACACAACACAAAGTATTTTTGTTTATGTAATTCTACTGACACTAAAGGACAAGGGTGGGGATTCAGTACAAGGCTCAAGTGTAAATTGCCTTTAATTACCTTTACTGTACATGATCAACTCAACTACATTGCTATGCAATCGGGAAAATGCAATATGTAACACAACATGTTAATAAAATGTTAGTGTTATTACAGAGCCATAAGTGTTAACGGTAATAATAACAAAACTAAATATAAGACTAAGTATCTAAGGGAATATCCAAACACTGCATTGTTGAATCGACTACAGCCAAGGTACCAGTAAGTGGAAAATAATGTATTCTCAGGAAAATATCCCTTTAAAACTGGTATGATGTGTATGTTTGAAACAAGAAGACACCTTGTTTGTACTTACAGTCCTCACCATATGAATTTGCAGTGCTTGACTTGTACTGAAATAGGTGCCGGTACTCATTTTGGGTGTCGGTACTGTTTATATTGGTGCAGGAGCTCCACAATACTTTTGTGCTAATATTCTATAAGAGGAACAGGAGCTCAAGCAGAAGAACATGTTAAGTGCCAGTACTCAGCTCCGGTGAGCTCCGGTGAGCTCCGGTGAGCTCCTGCCCAAGTCAAGCACTGTGAATCTGGACAGTGAAGCTACATTTTTAATTTTGGCTATACAGTGCCTATAGTAATTCTACAACCCACTTGGACTTCTTCACATTTTATTGCGTTACAAAGTGGGATTAAAATGGATTTGATTGCCATTTTTTTTGTCAATGATCTACACTAAATATTATGTAATGATAAATTGGAAGAGAAATTCATTTTTCTTTTAAAGATTCATGAAAATGTTATAACTAAAATATAGTAGTTGCAGAAGTAGGGGGGGAACTAGATACATAAAATGCTTTTATTTCTAAATGGAAAAACAGACAGTGCATTCGGAAAGTATTCACACCCCTTGACTTTTCCACATTTTCTTGCATTGCATCCTTATTCTAAAATTGATAAAAACATATTTTTTTACTGTATGTAGATTGATGAGGGAAAAAACACATTCAGTCAATTTTACAATAATACCTCTTAATGACAAAGCAAAAACAGTTTTTTTGTGTGTGCAAATGTATTAAAAATAAAAAACTGAAATATCACATTTACATAAGTATTCAGACCCCTTACTCAGTACTTTGTTGAAGCACCTTTGACAGCGATTACAGCCTTGAGTCTTCTTGGGTATGACGCTACAAGCTTGGCACACCTGTATTTGTGGGAGTTTCTCCCAATCTTCTCAGCAGATCCTCTCAAGCTCTGTCAGGTTGGATGGGGAGTGTCGCTGCACAGATATTTTCAGGTCTCTCCAGAGATGTTAGATCGGGTTTAAGTCCGGGCTCTGGCTGGGCCACTCAAGGACATTCAGAGACTTGTCCTGAAGCTACTCCTGCGTTGTCTTGGCTGTGTGCGTAGGGTCATTGTCCTGTTGGAAGGTAAACCTTCGACCCAGTCTGAGGTCCTGAGCGCTCTGGAGCAGGTTTTCATCAAGGATCTCTCTGTACTTTGCTACGTTCATTTTCCCCTCGATCCTGGGTAACCGATAAGGTAACCTTTTTTCGCTTTGTCATTATGGAGTATTATGTGTAGATTGATGAGGATATTTTTTATTTAATCCATTTAGAATAAGGCTGTAACGTAACAAAATGTGGAAAAAGTGAAGGGGTCTGAATACTTTCTGAATGCGCTGTATGTATCATGATGTCTGTATGTGCTGTTCAAGGAGTAATATCTGATTGGTTGATTTGTTTGTTAATTTACGCTAGTTCAACTAATCTGCCATTAGTTGAAGGTTGCCAATTAAATTGTTTCTGAATCACTTCCTGAGATCTGAATTTAAATATATTTTTTAAGTAGTGGCTTTCTGATATCTGTATTGAATATATATATATATTTTTTTTTAAGTAGTCACTTATTGCTGTCTGTATTAAAATACAGTATTAGTAATCACCCCCAAATGTTAGTCAACTTGTTTTAGTTCCACAAATAATATTTGGAACCTTAGTTATCCAAAATGTGCTCACAACAATGCTTCCTCATGTTGTACAGTAAATAAGGAACAGTACCAGGGACGCAAGAGTTTTCTAGCGAACATATCTGAAAGGGAAGATGGGTCTCTAATGAAATATTCAACATGGTGGAGGAATGTTGGTGACCTGCAACACAACACAAGTCCCACAGGGAAACTACTGGGGTAGATTGCTGAGAACATCAACAGATATATATTTTTACAGAGGTCAAATCATATCTCCATCTTTAGAGGCATTAGGAAAAACCTTCATCTGAATCATTTAGTTTCACTAAGAAACAAGGAAATAGTGAATGGGTTGATCGATGTCTTCATCAAATGTAGTATGCTATTCTAAGCTCTAGTATATTCTCTATCAACATTCAAGTGTCAATGAAGTATGGTTGGATTTATAAAATGTCAATAGCCAGTAATCAAATGAGAATCCATTCTCGGTAACAGGAAAGTGCTCAAAAAAAGTATTGCTATTTACAATTATTTATCAAATTAAGAAGAAGATTTGTGAAATGGAGATGTATTGCACATATAATTTGATTTGACACAGATCCTTTCCTCATCTGAGTCTTGTATTGTGCTTTCATACAGTAGGTCTGTCCGAGACATCATGGAGGGTAATAACAGTAGGTCTGTCCGAGACATCATGGAGGGTAATAACAGTAGGTCTGTCCGAGACATCATGGAGGGTAATAACAGTAGGTCTGTCCGAGACATCATGGAGGGTAATAACAGTAGGTCTGTCCGAGACATCATGGAGGGTAATAACAGTAGGTCTGTCCGAGACATCATGGAGGGTAATAACAGACAACAGAGACAAAGATCATGAGAAAGATCAGAAGAAAGACCCCAGATCCCCGCTCCTCAATGTTCTCCTGCTGTTTGGGGAAGGCATCTGATGAATCTGTAGACATCCCAGCTTGTAAAGTACCACCAGGTGAGAAGAGGATGGTTTATCACTACACATTCAATCTAACACTATCTCTACCTCCCTCCCCAAATGCTCTGTCTCCGAATAGCCTGTTTCTCCCCTCAGACTCTACTGTGAAGCCGCCCACCAGACAGTCTCATGTCAACAACCCAGACACCAGCGACCACATAATACAATAGGGAGATTGGGGATAGTGGGGACACCATTTGGTGAAAATTATTAATGTAGGGAGTTTTGGAGGAAAACAAAGTAAGTATTCCTATTACTGGTAGTTATGTTATAACACCTGTTTAAACAAAGCATGATTTATTCCTGTTTTGTTCTGCAGTTTGGAGAATACTGAGCTGCAAGGTTTGCCCCCTGGTGCCAAGAGGTCGAACAACACCCCACAGCCAGGGCCCTCTAGTAGGAAGAGGGACAGGGGAGGGGTGGAAGACAAGATGAACGGAACGAGCTCAACCAGGGTTCCAGTCAGGTGAGCCAACAACAGTGTTATTGTAGTAGAACAACATCTGGGCTCAAATCTATGAATTACAGTGAGAGGTCAATGAGCTTCAGTTGAAATATATCCTCTCCAAGGGATACTGCAAATTTCTAACAGTGACCTTTAACCAAAAGTATTATCATTTTCTAACCTTACATGCTTTGTGTTTGTTATTTCTCCTAACAAACCCAGAAGCAGAAGCAGAATCAAAAGATCAAGTTTCTGATCAATGTGCCCATGTGGGTGCCACTACCTGACAACAACCGACCACTGGAGCAAATCCAGTCGCAGGTTCAAAGGTTACTGATGTTGTTCGAGGATACAGGCTTTAAGGAGGAAGATAAGGAGCTCCTGAAAGACGTGGCCATCATCATTGGCCTCAATGGCAAAGATCCTCCTGAGCTCAGGAAGCAGCTGCCTCAACTGGTAGAAAAATAGGAAAAAACATTTCATTTACCTGGGGACCCAATAGTACCATTAAATATGGCCCCATACCTGACCTTAAGAAATACCACATACGGATATCAGAGAATATCTAAAAAATCATGCAGAAACTAAACAGCTTGTTAGAGAGTTGAGAGGAGAGGATACTGACGATCTGATCTATTTCAGTTTCATTGACGCTGATACTGGAAGCTTTAACCAAGTGTACAGCTCTTATTTAGAGATAGTCAGAAAGCACTCTAACACTCACTCTGGCATCCGACCAACAGTGATGTCCACAGACTGAGTTTCCTGAGGGGGATTTCAAGAGGCCAAGCCAGGTTGACAACGGCATTCAAAATGAAACAGCAAAATACTTCAGTCTAGGCACATACTATCCAGAGCCCAACTTCTGTGTTTTACTTCTAGATGGGGAGGAAACACTAACAGAGAGCTTTCTTGGAAAAGGCAAAACAATGGAGTCACCAACATTGATCAGAAGCGTTAAGCAACGTGTACAATTCACAGCAGTCTTTCCCAAGGGCAATCCCATAATTACCTCTGTTTCAGCAAGGTGTAAAGTAAATAAGGATGGCCTGACAACTGCCCAATCACATTATGATCCTAGAGTTTGGGCAACAAGTATATACATACATTATGAGATAAAGAGTCAACTAACAGGCCAAGGACATTCTGGTAAATTAAGAAAACTCTTGATGGAACTGTTGACTTGTCCAGAAGTTGAATTTGAGAACAACTATACAAAACATCCTGTGGAAAATGATGAGGCCTTTAAGAGCATGTGTAATGCAGCTTGTGGGGTCAGAAATTTCAGAAAAGGAAGTGAGAGAGGCTGAGAACCAAAAGGATGAGAGCAGGCAGGCAAAACAATCAGAGATGTAACACATATGTACTAATGGAAGCTCTAAAGCCTAGACTTATGTTGATATAAAAATCTCTAGCCTTACTTTTGTTACGACTTTTATTTTACTGTAATGTAGAGGCACCGTTATTGTTTACACCCTGGGAACTTTTATTTTGAAAGAGATAGTATTCCCAGAGGCACCTTTGAGAGAGTGTGGAGAAAAAGACAAAGTGGATGTTGATGACTGCCTGGCTGTATCTCTAGGTGCAGAGAAATTCAACTACACGTAATAGTTTTCCATTGTAGCCCGTGTTTGATTTGTACTGCCAATCCACAAGTCCTCTGTTGGAGGTAGTGTTAAATATCTTCAAGCAGTAATAAGGGTGATACAAATCTATCCAATCCAGAATGAGAATGTCATTTCCGAACAAGACATAAAGTCAAATGTTGCTAAATGACCTTATGACTGGATCAATCTCTAGTCATACACAACTATGGGTGCAACCATTTGTGCCAGAATTCTCACCAGACATCAGCTTTCATGGTGTAGAGGTGAGGAGTAACACACAGTATAAACCCATTAGGATTGAGGGGTGTAATAAGTTAGCCAGGACACCAGGGTTACATCACTTACTGTTACAATAAGTACCATGGAATCTTTAATGACCACAGTCAGGACATCCGTTTGAAAGGCTGCACCTTACGCAGGGCAATGTCCCTGTCAGTGCCCCTGGGCATTGGGAACTCCTTAGACCAGAGGGAAGAGTGCCCCCTACTGGTCCTCCAACACACCACTTCCAGCCTACTGTAGGGTAGATAGGGTTTGATGGAAGAGTAGAGAAACTTGTCTGACTGCGACTGAAGGACTGCCCTTCAGGCTGTGATGATTCATATGAACTTTATCACTGAATACTTTGTTGTGAAACTTTTAGTTTGAATCATAATTAATATTAACAAAGAGTTATTGATATAATACAGTGATATATAGCGTCAATGGAAAACACCTTTTAGTTTGCAATAATCATAATGCCAGGCCAGAACTAACCATTTTATTAAAGGATATAAAGCTATACTATGTAATGGTAAGATTTGTCCTTCCCGAGTCCTATACTAACAGTTGTGGTTAAGTACTGTAACAATCTACACTGTCATTTTATAACTATGCCATGCATATTCTAACCATCACATATTATGTCCAGTAATCACAGATAATTAAGTTTTGACATAAGAGTGATTTTATGATTTCACTATATTTTCTCTTGTCAGTTTTTGCCTGCCTCATAATAAACAGATGGTAAATCCAATGTAGTAGAAACACTTAATTGATAACCCCCATCTCTATCAGACATGTGTGACTTCAGTCTCACTGTTAAACACACATCAGAGTTCGAATTTTACTCAGATACTGAAAAAGGATGCAGTGAACCTGCAGGAAGATATGGTGCCAAGAGAAGACTTAACTATTCAAGTACATTTTTGAAATATTTTCTTTTATTTTTTTGTCTGAAATTACAGCAATATATTCATAAATACCTAATTACTACATTCAACAAATAATATATTACATTACAATTAATTCAAACAAGTACATTTTAAAATCAGAGTTTCACAGCATCTAGAGTCTAGACATCCTCCATAGAGTAAGGGGGCTATTGCGTGTGCGTGCGTGGTAGAGTAAGGAGGCTCTGGGGAAGGGCCTAACGTCCTCCCGCTAACTCATTGGCTGCTTAACTCAGTAGTAGCGCTTGCTGTCTGATTGACAAGTGGTGCTCTATCGTAGCTCTGCTCTGGTCTGTAAACATGGTTCCGCCTCCCTAACTGGGTGTTCCTCTGAGAGCTCACCAGGAGTGGAACAAAGAGGGATGTAGGGACCAGACCTGCAGCCACCCTCCCCTCCCTGTCATCTCACATCCACAGCATCAGACTGGAGTTCAAACAGAACCCGTTTAGGACTACATACTCAGCCTTGTCAACTCTGACTGACAGCACTACAATACCCACGCTGCATTGCGATCTATGCTGCCAGAGGTCCTCCTGCAAGGCTAAAAGGCCAGACACTCCCACAGAAGGAAGGTAGGGGAATAGAGAGAATGGGGAACAGGGGTACTGAGGCACAGGAGACAGCTATAGCCAGCAGCGAGGTGGACACTGATGCAGGCATGAAAACACACACTATAGATGCATAGTGCAGTGCAGGACAAGGATTCATATACTTGGCAAAAGAGAACCTTTAATTGACTTTGGATTTGAAGGCCCTCAAGTGAAAAACAATTGTCCATTAACCAATTGTTGGCAAGGGATTTGACATTATGATAAGTGGGATCAATGTAGTAATATAATATGTTTAGAAGTGGGATGGTCATTTAAATTCAGGGAGTTAGTTTAATTACTCTATTTGGAGGTTTAAAAAAGTCTCATGATATTTTGTGCGAGGGAGGGCTACTTTTTGGCACTATTTCCTTTTATGGCAAACACAAAGGAGAAGAATCTTGACGTGGTATTGTCTGCATTGTTCCCTCCTCTCTGTGGGTTTAGTGATATGAATGTCTCATTATAATGGGTGTTGTGCCCCTCGTGCTTAATGATAAGGTCCAGAGAGATGGGTCTAGTTATCAGTTAACAGTTCTACTAAGGGCTCATCCCTGGACTAGAGCTGAAGGGGGGAAAAGGAGAGAGAGAAAATAAAGGATGACATTGTAACTGTAGCTGTCACTCACTCTTTCCCATGGGTAACTACTCACACAGGGAGAGTGGTAAAACATGCTGTTCCTGACAGGAGGGGTTCTGTGTGGGTGTTCTGACGGAGTGCATGGATCTGGGAGGCCTGTGGGGCCTGGAGTTAGGTCTTACCCCCATCTCAGTGAGCCTTACGGGGCCTGGAGGCCAGGGGAGGGAGGGCTGTGGGGCCTGGAGTTAGGTCTTACCCCCATCTCAGTGAGCCTTACGGGGCCTGGAGGCCAGGAGAGGGAGGGCTGTGGGGCCTGGAGTTAGGTCTTACCCCCATCTCAGTGAGCCTTACGGGGCCTGGAGGCCAGGGGAGGGAGGGCTGTGGGGCCTGGAGTTAGGTCTTACCCCCATCTCTGTGAGCCTTACAGGGCCTGGAGGCCAGGGGAGGGAGGGCTGTGGGGCCTGGAGTTAGGTCTTACCCCCATCTCAGTGAGCCTTACAGGGCCTGGAGGCCAGGGGAGGGAGGGCTGTGGGGCCTGGAGTTAGGTCTTACCCCCATCTCAGTGAGCCTTACAGGGCCTGGAGGCCAGGGGAGGGAGGGCTGTGGGGCCTGGAGTTAGGTCTTACCCCCATCTCTGTGAGCCTTACAGGGCCTGGAGGCCAGGGGAGGGAGGGCTGTGGCTGGAGCTCAGGCTGCTGCTATGGCAGAACACATGGCTGGGTCAAAGGGGGAGAGGAGAGGAGTGGAGCATGTTCTCTCTCTCCTTTCTCCTTCAATCTACACCCCCGAACAGGGCAGTCCTGACCAGCAGCAGAACAAACACTAAAAGCTAAGCTTTCTGTTTCAACCAAAAAAGCATGAACATATAAAAAAATGGCAGGCTTATTTTCTTCTTCTTAATAGAACAATGATTAAAGTAATAAAAACATACAAAATTATTTTTAGTCTTAATATTATTTACAATACAAGGCTGAAGCACCTTTTAAATTCTTATTCTCATCTCGAAATAAAACATTTCCTTTATTCATTCCAAAATGTGCATTTTGTAAGTTCTTCCCTAATTTGAACAGTTCTTTGTCGTAACACAGTACCACCAGGTAGTTCTTCAGGTCTTTCTCTTTAAGTGCATTTCAAGTTTGAAAGCTGGCCTGACCTGCCGCCAGGAGAGATGCTGGGAGGTTCAGTCCTGTCCGATTGGCCAGAGGTAGGGGCATTGGATTGGTGGTAGATGGCGCTCTGTCACGTGACCACACCCATTCTAGGGCTGAGCTGCTCTCCGGTTGCAGGATTGTCTGTGTGGGTGTGGCTGTGAGGGGAGCCCAGGATGGGGCTGGGACTGCAATGTAAGAGAGTAACTGGTGCCTGCTGAAGAGAATGGTGTGAGTGTGTTCTTCTGTATGTTTGTGTGTGTGTTGACCATGCCGTCCTAGAGCTTTGCCCCATGTGTGACGTGCCCGTTGCGCCCTCTGACCCCAGGGTTAGCACAGACCACTGGCTGGTGGCACCGTCCCTGGCAGGCTGGCGGCAGCCCCATCCATCTATCAATGAATCCATGAATCCATCCCTCTCTCCTGTGGAGCTGTCACCTGGGGGGGTAACCCTTGTAGTGCCCTCCCCTGGCCCAGTGGGGCTGCGGCAGCGTCAGACACTTCCTGAAGTGCTCCAACTCGGCCTGTAACTTCTCCCTCTCCACCGCCAACTTCTGTCTCTGAGACATCAACTCCTTTAAACAGAGAAGGAGGGAGGGGGGGAAGAGAGAGAGAGGAGAGAGAGGAGAGAGAGGAGAGAGGAGAGAGAGGAGAGAGAGGGGAGTAGAGTCAATAAAACCATATTAACAAAAATGTAACAACACCATAAAGAGAAAGTAACAAAAATGCAGCACAAGTATACACACACACACACACACACACACACACACACACACACACACACACACACACACACACACACACACACACACACACACACACACACACACACACACACACACACACACACACACACATTTGCTTAGAATTCTGTGGCATTATTTAATAATATTTTACAGTATGAAGAATACAATTGAACATAGCTGATTAAAATATAAACTATATTTCCTCCAAACGATTTGAAAGAAGCTCAGTGATGATAGATGTAGCAGACAGGGTCTTACCCCCATGCTGTGGGAGAGCTGCTCTGCTGTCAGGCTCAGGTTGTAGTGCTGGTTCTCCAGTCTCCGACACTGGCTCTGCAGCACCTGGCGCTCCACACCTTGCTCTGAAGGAGGGAGGGAGGACCGAAGGCAGGGGAAGAGAAGGGGGGGAGAGGAGAAGGAGGAGAAGGAGAGGAGGGAGGCAGAGGAGGAGAGGGAGAGAGGAAGGAGAAGAGAATAACAGTGAGCCTGAGGGGATATGACCTGGGTTCTCATTAGCATCCATGCTAACACTCCCTACCTGTCTCTCCCCATGTACCAATAACCAGAGAGCAGGACACAGCTAGAGCTACAGCAGACCATACTGCCACAGGCAAGCAGCACACAACTCACTACACAAGACTCATTACAGATAGTGTATGTATGTTTGACTGTTTACATCCTATTTGTTGGACCAACAGAGTAGTAGAAAAAGATAAATACCACCCTCTAGTGTTGGGAATACGCTACAACTACTCATAACCAAAAAGTCATAAATGTCCATTGGTCTCTAGATTTCAACCATACATGAACGATTCCAAAATCAAGGACATTAGTCATTAAAGGTCCAATGCAGCCAGTTAAGTACCTTATTGTGATTGTTTTCAATTAAAATGGTCAAAAAAAGAAGAAAAAAAAGCTTCTTAGCAAATAGCAATTTCTCAAGCAAGAATTTGACTAGGAGTGTCTGGTAGTGCTCTAAGTGGGAAGGGGAAAACTGAAAAATATATTTTATTGGCAGAGAGGTTTGGAGCTCTCTTTCTTATTGGTCTATTAACTAATTCACTGCCAAGCAGGACAAAACTTCACCCCACTAAAACAGCCCCAAAAAAGAATAATAACGTTTTGACTGCACTGGGCCTTTAAATAAACAGAAAAGTGACTGACTGCTTACCTTCAATGTATTCCTGATAGGCTTCAAAGATCGCTTCAATCCCCTGCCACCTGGGTACTGGGGCCTCCTCTTCCTCCTCTTCCTCGTCTTCTTCTGAGTCCTCTGGTGCAGACTGCTCCTCCCTCGCTCCTGGGGGCTCTCGGTGGGGGTGCGGGGGGCAGTGCTGCCCATTGGGCTGGGGGTGCGGGTGTGAGTGCGGGTGTTGGATGGAGTGTGCGTGCGGGTGTGTGTGAGGGTGTGTGTGTGGCGGGGGCGGCCGGCTGGGGGTGCTCTGCAGCTCTGGAATGTTGTAGTGCACGGAGGAGTCCTGGAGGTGAGAGGGCGCTGAGATCACTGTGGCTCCACCTTGAGAGGGGGGGGGGGGGGTAGAGAGAAAGGGAGAGAAAGGGATATTTATATTTATTTAACCATTATTTAACTTAGCAAGTCAGTTAAGAACAAATTCTTATTTACAATGACGGCCTACCCCGGCCAAACCCAGACAACGCTGGGCCAATTGTGCGCCGCCCTATAGGACTCCCAATCACAGCCAGATGTGATACAGGATGGATTCGAACCAGGGACTGTAGTGATGCCTCTTGCACTGAGATACAGTGTCTTTGACCGCTGCGCCGCTCGGGAGCCCAAGATATTACATTAACACATCATCACTGTTATTACTTGGGTTGTTCCACAAATAGAGAACATTTTGCGCCCCTTTGATATTTAAAGGAGAAATTGTGCACCAATACTGAATTGTATAAGCCTGTTATACTCAATGAAGTGCCCTTTAATATTGACCACATGGGAAATTCAATAAATCAGATTTTTCTTTTGAATAAAAATTTGCTAAGGTGCCAAACTTCAGAACATGTCCTTTGCATGTTTTTAAAGGTCCAATGCAGCAGTTTTTTTTATCTACATTTCAAATAATTTCTGGGTAAAAATGAAGGATCGTACTGTGATTGTTTTCAATTAAAATGGTCAAAAATAAACCAAAATAGCCTTTTAGCAAAGAGCAATTTCTCAAGCAAGAATTTTGCTAGGACTGTCTGGGAGTGGTCAAAGTAGGGCAGGGAAAACTAAAAACTAGTAGTTATTCTCTTTCTTATTGGTTTATTAACAAATGTACCTTCTGGTGATGTCACCAGGCAGGCCAAAACTCCAATCACCAAACAGTCTTACACTAAAAGGGAATTATCATAATTTTCACAATTTCACAGTATTATCTCAAACTCATAGTGTGGAAATATTTATAAAACACAGGAATATCATGTTTCTGACTGTATTGGGTCTTTAACCCAAAGTTCTTCAAGTTTATTACCATCATTGTTAGCCCTAGTTATGTTCTTGTTTGACAAAATAATTTCTGAAGATTAATATTCATTTAATTTAGTGAACTTTTGTTTTAATATGGTGAAACTATTCCTTTTTAAATATGTTTTTCAAAATAAACATTGAACAAATAATAGTCAAATCATCGTGTAAAAGCAGGTGAGTTGGGTCTATGCTTTTTGGCTGGAAAACCGTGCGAGTCAAGCAAAACAAGTCACCACTGTTACCCATTGATAGATGATAGAGATGATAGAGACCTTAGTGCTGCCTTTGATACCATCGATCACCACATTCTTTTGTAGAGGTTGGAAACCCAAATTGGTCTACACGGACAAGTTCTGGCCTGGTTTAGATCTTATCTGTCGGAAAGATATCAGTTTGTCTCTGTGAATGGTTTGTCCTCTGACAAATCAACTGTACATTTCGGTGTTCCTCAAGGTTCCGTTTTAGGACCACTATTGTTTTCACTATATATTTTACCTCTTCGGGATGTCATTCGAAAACATAATGTTAACTTTCACTGCTATGCGGATGACACACAGTTGTACATTTCAATGAAACATGGTGAAGCCCCAAAATTGCTCTCGCTAGAAGCCTGTGTTTCAGACATAAGGAAGTGGATGGCTGCAAACTTTCTACTTTTAAACTCGGACAAAACAGAGATGCTTGTTCTAGGTCCCAAGAAACAAAGAGATCTTCTATTGAATCTGACAATTAATCTTGATGTTTGTAAAGTCGTCTCAAATAAAACTGTGAAGGACCTCGGCGTTACTCTGGACCCTGATCTCTCTTTTGACGAACATATCAAGACTGTTTCAAAGACAGCTTTTTTCCATCTATGTAACATTGCAAAAATCAGAAACTTTCTGTCCAAAAATGATGCAGAAAAATTTATCCATGCTTTTGTTACTTCTAGGTTAGACTACTGCAATGCTCTACTTTCCGGCTACCCGGATAAAGCACTAAATAAACTTCAGTTAGTGCTAAATACGGCTGCTAGAATCCTGACTAGAACCCAAGGTTTTACTGCTAACCTACAAAGCATTACATGGGCTTGCTCCTACCTATCTTTCCGATTTGGTCCTGCCGTACATACCTACACGTACGCTACGGTCACAAGACGCAGGCCTCCTAATTGTCCCTAGAATTTCTAAGGAAACAGCTGGAGGCAGGGCTTTCTCCTATAGAGTTCCATTTTAATGGAATGGTCTGCCTACCCATGTGAGAGACGCAGACTCGGTCTCAACTTTTAAGTCTTTACTGAAGACTCATCTCTTCAGTGGGTTATATGATTGAGTGTAGTCTGGCCCAGGAGTGTGAAGGTGAACGGAAAGGCTCTGGAGCAACGAACCGCCCTTGCTGTCACTGCCTGGCCGGTTCCCCTCTCTCCACTGGGATTCTCTGCCTCTAACACTATTACAGGGGCTGAGTCACTGGCTTACTGGTGCACTTTCATTCCGTCCCTAGGAGGGGTGCATCACTTGAGTGGGTTGAGTCACTGACGTGGTCTTCCTGTCTGGGTTGGCACCCCCCCCCCTTGGGTTGTGCCGTGGCGGAGATCTTTGTGGGCTATACTCGGCCTTGTCTCAGGATGGTAAGTTGGTGGTTGAAGATATCCCTCTAGTGGTGTGGGGGCTGTGCTTTGGCAAAGTGGGTGGGGTTATATCCTTCCTCTTTGGCCCTGTCCGGGGGTATCATCGGATGGGGCCACAGTGTCTCCTGACCCCTCCTGTCTCAGCCTCCAGTATTTATGCTGCAGTAGTTTATGTGTCGGTTGGCTAGGGTCAGTTTGTTATATCTGGAGTACTTCTCCTGTCTTATCGGTGTCCTGTGTGAATTTAAGTATGCTCTCTCTAATTCTCTCTTTTTCTTTCTCTCGGAGGACCTGAGCCCTAGGACCATGCCTCAGGATTACCTGGCATGATGACTCCTTGCTGTCCCCAGTCCACATGGCCGTGCTGCTGCTCCAGTTTCAACTGTTCTGCCTGCGGCTATGGAACCCTGACCTGTTCACCGGACGTGCTACCTGTCCCAGACCTGCTGTTTTCAACTCTCTAGAGACAGCAGGAGCGGTAGAGATACTCTTAATGATCGGCTATGAAAAGCCAACTGACATTTACTCCTGAGGTGCTGACTTGCTGCACCCTCGACAACTACTGTGATTATTATTATTTGACCATGCTGGTCATTTATGAACATTTGAACATCTTGGCCATGTTCTGTTATAATCTCCACCCGGCACAGCCAGAAGAGGACTGGCCACCCCTCATAGCCTGGTTCCTCTCTAGGTTTCTTCCTAGGTTTTGGCCTTTCTAGGGAGTTTTTCCTAGCCACCATGCTTCTACACCTGCATTGCTTGCTGTTTGGGGTTTTAGGCTGGGTTTCTGTACAGCACTTTGAGATATCAGCTGATGTAAGAAGGGCTATATAAATACATTTGATTTGATAGATAGGCGAGACATTTTTTAACAATACATTTTTTGGGGGGAACTTGCATTCAATTGCCCATCCCTGTTGCACAGAACAAGCTTCCATTCCCTCTGTCACGAGGGGATTTATGGCTGATTTAAGATGAAAACCTCAACCCTGTTACAGTCAACCCTGTTACTTTAATGGCAATACATTGGCACTTACGATAGTATCTTTTTAAAATTTAACCCCTTGCGATGAGAAAACACCATGAATGCTGCACAACCTTAATGGTCAGGGTTAGGATCTATTTTGGTTTCAACTGGTTTCTTCACTGACATTTTCAACCTCTCCCTGACCGAGTCTGTAATACCAACATGCTTCAAGCAGACCACCATAGTCCCTGTGCCCAAGAACACCAAGGTAACCTGCCTAAATAACTACAGACCCGTAGCACTCACATCAGTAGCCATGAAGTGCTTGAAAGGCTGGTCATGGCTCACATCAACACCATCATCCCAGAAACCCTAGACCCACTCCAATTTGCATACCGCCCCAACAGATCCACAGATGATGCAATCTCTATTGCACTCCACACTGCCCTTTCCCACCTGGTCAAAAGGAACACCTACGTGAGAATGCTATTCATTGACTTCAGCTTAGCGTTCAACACCATAGTACCCTCAAAGCTCATCACTAAGCTAAGGACCCTGGGACTGAACAGGGTAGGGTAGGCAACAACACATCTGCCACACTGATCCTCAACACCGGTGCCCCTCAAGGGTGCATGCTTAGTCTCCTCCTGTATTCCCTGTTCACCCATGACTGCGTGGGCAAGCATGACTCCAACACCATCATTAAGTTTGCAGATGACACAACAGTGGTAGGCCTGATCACCGTCAACAACGAGACAGCCTATAGGGAGGAGGTCAGAGACCTGGCCGTGTTGTGCCAGGACAACAACATCTCCCTCAACATAATCAAGACAAAGGAGATGATCATGGACAACAGAAAAATCTAATCTAATCAAATTGTATTTGTCATATGCACCAAATACAACAGGTGAAGACCCTACAGTGAAATGCTTACTTACAAGCCCTTAACCAACAATACCGTTTTAAGAAAAATAAGTGTTAGGTAAAAAATAGAAAATAAAAGTAACAAATAATTAAACAACAGCAGTAAAATAACAAGCGAGGCTATATACAGGGGGTACTGCTACAGAGTCAATGTTCAGGTGCACCGGTTAATTGAGGTAATATGTACATGTAGGTAGAGTTAAAGTGACTATGCATAGATTATAAACAGAGAGCAGCAGCAGCATAAAAGAGGGTGGGGGCAATGCAAATAGTCTGGGTAGCCATTTGATGAACTGTTCAGCAGGCTTATGGCTTGGGGGTAGAAGCTGTTAAGAAGCCTTTCTTACCTAGACTCGGCGCTCCGGTACCGCTTGCCGTGCGGTAGCAGTGAGAACAGTCTATGACTAGGGTGGCTGGAGTCTCCCTGCCATCCAGGACCTCTACACCAGGCGGTGTCAGAGGAAGGCCCTAAAAATTGTCAAAGACTCCAGCCACCCCAGTCATAGACTGTTCTCTCTGTTACCGCACGGCAAGAGGTACGGGAGTTCCAAGTCTAGGTCCAAAAGGCTCCTTAACAGCTTCTACCACCAAGCTATAAGACTGCTGAACAGTTAAGAAAATTGCTATTTGCATTTACCCCCGTTTTTTTACAATGCTGCTACTCGCTGTTTATTATCTATTATCTATACATAGTCACTTTACCCCTACCTACATGTACACATTACCTCGACTAACCTGTACCCCAGCACATTGACTCAGTAGCGGTACCCCCTGTATATACCCTCGTTATTGTTACTTTATTGCGTTACTTTCTTTTTACTTTAGTTTATTTAGTAAATCTTTTCTTAACTCTTATTTTTCTTAAAACTGCATTTTTGGTTGAGGGCTTGAAAGTAAGCATTTCACGGTAAGGTCTACACCTGTTGTATTCGGCGCATGTGACAAATACAATTTGATTTGATCTGGAGATTCCCAGTATAAGCTGATCCTAGATCTGTGCCTGAGGGTAACTTCTACCTGGAGTATGAACGAGAGCTGCTGCGGTACCTTTGTGCTTCTGCAGGGCCTTCTGTGTGGACTGGAGGACAGACTCGTGGAACTGCTGGGCAAACTCTTCAGCAGTAAAGCTCTCCCAGGGCTTGGTCCGGCCGTTCAGGCTGGGGGGAGCGTCTTTAGGCTGCATGGGGGGCCGCAGGCTATTCAGCAGGCTGGATGACGAGGTCCTCTTGGAGGGGGGGCCCTCAGGGAGCCCACGGGTCTTTTCCGGGTAGGGGAGTGGAGGAGGGGGGTCCTTTGGTCTCAGTGCGTCAGAGGAGGAGGGGGGTTTAGACTGCCCCAGGAGTCCGCCGGGGGAGGAGGGACTGACACTGAGTGGCTCATCTGATTCGCTGGAAAGCGTTGAGGCAGGATCTGTTGGGACAGGCGGATGTCACAGTCAATGAATTGAGACACATTCCCACCCAGAATCATATAAATATACTGTATCAAGACATCAGCAGGCAATCAATCATTTGAACCCCAACCCATAACATTACCGCCTGTAACATTGCTACAGAGATGTCTCTCACACACCTGTCTGATCGATTAAGCACAAACAGCAGGGAAAGAATGAGGGTGTGTGTTTGTTTGTGTTTGTGCGTGCGTGCGCGCTTACCTGAGTTCTGTGCTTGGGGGGTCTTACATAGGGGTTGAGGGGCATGTCTGATGGTATCCAAGGTTACGCTCTTCTGTTTAATGGCCTGAAGCAATTCTACCACTATCTCATTATCTGGCAGAGAGAGAGGTATATATAGAGAGAGAGAGTGGGAGAGAGAGCGAGAGAGAGAGAGAGAGGGAGAGAGAGAGGGAGAGAGGGAGAGAGAGAGAGAGAGAGAGAGAGAGAGAGAGAGAGAGAGAGAGAGAGAGAGAGAGAGAGAGAGAGAGAGAGAGAGAGAGAGAGAGAGAGAGAGAGAGAGAGAGAGAGAGAGAGAGAGAGAGAGAGCATTAACATCTCATCCACGTCTTTGTAATTCCTGCTGCACCTCTGCTGTGAGTGTGTGTGTGTGTGTTTGTGTGGGAGGCTGCACACTACCATCTGCAGGCAGCATGCGGTAAATCCACAGGATTAGCACGGGATCGCCGTAAACCTGCCGCTGCCACAACACGCCTCGCCACAGCAGTGTGTGTGTGTGTGTGTGTGTTTGTGTGTGTGTGTGTATCTGTTTCTCCTCACAGAAAGTCCAGCTGTCACACTGAAGAGGGAGGCAGTGTAATGTGTAATGCATGCTAGCAACAGTGTGTTTAATATATAACGTATAATTAAGCAATAAGGCACAAGGGCTGTGGTATATGGCCAATATACCAAGGCTAAGAGGTGTTCTTAGGCACAACGCATCTAAACTGGTTACCAATGTAATTAGAACAGTCAAAACAAATGGTCTTACCCGTGGTATACGGTTTGATATACAACGGCTTTCAGCCAATCAGGAATCAGGGCTGGAACCACCCAGTTTATAATGTACAATAGAGATAGTGAAATGTCAGGTGTCTGTCACACTGTGTACATGTCTCCAGAGCACAGTGGACATGATAACCATGTCCATGACAGCTTTAGGGTTAGGAGGTTAGTTGCTCTGTGCGGTGAGGTTGGATGGTGAGTAGGGGTTAGGGTGTAGTGTTTAGGATGTAGGGTACATACCTCTCCTCTGCTGTACAGAGACGTGGGACAGGCTGAACATGGTGAGGAAGCGTTTCTTGTCTTCCAGTTCGGGGGCTCTGTCCATCTCCTCTGGGGTGAAGTGGGTGCTGAGGGGGGCCGGGGGAGGAGGGGTGCGTTTGGACAGCACAGCCGGGGGCGAGGGGCTGCGCTCCCTCAGCATCCTCCTCCTCTTCCTCCTCTTCTGCTGCACCAGGTGGTCGCGTCGTGACACCGTGGTCAGACCAAACACACACAGGAAGTCCACTTTCTACAGGGGGACAGGAACGTATTATAAAGCCAGGAGATAACAGTGTGTATAGAGTGTGTGTGCAGGATAAAACCGTACCTCCGTGGAGTCGTCCAGTTTGAGAGGGGGCTGCCCTGCTACCCTCCTGAGGTGGGCCCTGACCTCCTCCTCATCACTCTCATCATACGAGTCATCCAGCTCGTAGTAGTAACCTGGAATGACCAGAGGAGGCAGTTAGTACTGACTTACATACAACTAACAACTTCAGTACATACTACCACTACACAAACACAACCTAACAACTTCAGTACATACTACCACTACACAAACACAACTAACAACTTCAGTACATACTACCA
>NC_092118.1:21353605-21391105 GCF_045679555.1 Salvelinus alpinus
GGCTGAGCCGTTGTGGCTTCTAGACATTTCCACTTCACAATAAAAGCACTTACAGTTGACCGGGGCAGCTCTAGCAAGGCAGAAACTTGTTGGAAAGATGGCATCCTATGACGGTGCCACGTTGAAAGTCACTGAGCACTTCAGTAATGCCATTCTACTGCCAATGTTTGTCTATGGAGATTGCATGGCTGTGTGCTCGATTTTCTACACCTGTCAGCAACGGGTGTGGCTGAAATAGCCGGATCCACTCATTTGAAGGGGTGTCCACATACTTTTGTTTGTATAGTGTATGTTGGCAGTCTGCTGTTCAAGACATGATTTGGACACACACAGTTTTGTCTAGGTAATCTTATTCAGTTCGTATCATTTTGGTTATTTATGAGTCATGCAAGCTTGTCAGGCACAGTGAATGGTGCATATGGTAGCTACTCTAGCAGATGTTCATTCATGTGTTAGTTGGTCCGTAGAGGATCTTGGTAGCACATATTGTTTTACAGAGTGCTCGTTGAGCTAGCTGACCATCTTTAAATAGACTGCAATTATGTACTGTATCTCATTCAACCTCTTCGTGCTCAGTATCTCTCAGTAGCTTTGCATGTTTATCTCCTGATTCAGAGGGGTTGTGTTAAATGCGGAAGACACATTTCAGTTGAATGCATTCAGTTGTACAACTGACTATGTATCCTCAGCTGTTCTCTAACCATTCCTAATGATGCCCCCTCTCTGTCTCGTCATCTCACCGCAACCACACACACACACACACACACACACACACACACACACACACACACACACACACACACACACACACACACACACACACACACACACACACACACACACACACACACACACACACACACACACACACACACACACACACACACACACACACACACAGGTTTAAGGATTGACGGCAGTCAAACTGAATCATTCTCACACCCCCTCTCCGTCTGGTCTCGTCATCCCTCCTTCTCTGCATCGCTCCCCTCTAGGTTCACAGCTTGGTAATTGTGATCGGTTGTGCTATTGCTCAGCCTCTGACATCTCAATTAAGTATTTTCCTTCATTGTTAAATGTAGTATTTGTTTTAATACCCCAAAATGTTTACCACAGTTATTCAAGGTGCAAGAGGTGACTCACTATCTTTAGTTTCATAGCTGCCGGATGTGAACAAGCACACTCTTTATTTATGAATGTCAGCTAAGCAATATGTAGAATGGTGCTGAAAGTAATTGTATATTCCTATAATTCTACTGTAAAGGCAAGTGTATCACGAGGAGTGAGTCAGGGTGTTAATTTGGGGAGTGGGAGTGTCTGCCTGCCCTCTGTGTGGAGCTCCAAACTCACAACTCTGGTGTTGGCAACCCCACATTCAGAGGTAGAAATGACAGAATGTCCATTAGTGTGAAATTCAGGGTCAGTGTTGTGAGATGGAAAGGATGTGGTTTCATACCAGAGGAAAGGAAATGGTTTCATACCAGAGGAAAGGAAATGGTTTCATACCAGAGGAAAGGAAATGGTTTCATACCAGAGGAAAGGAAATGGTTTCATACCAGAGGAAAGGAAAGGGTTTCATACCAGAGGAAAGGAAAGGGTTTCATACCAGAGGAAAGGAAAGGGTTTCATACCAGAGGAAAGGAAAGGGTTTCATACCAGAGGAAAGGAAAGGGTTTCATACCAGAGGAAAGGAAAGGGTTTCATACCAGAGGAAAGGAAAGGGTTTCATACCAGAGGAAAGGAAAGGGTTTCATACCAGAGGAAAGGAAAGGGTTTCATACCAGAGGAAAGGAAAGGGTTTCATACCAGAGGAAAGGAAAGGGTTTCATACCAGAGGAAAGGAAAGGGTTTCATACCAGAGGAAAGGAAAGGGTTTCATACCAGAGGAAAGGAAATGGTTTCATACCAGAGGAAAGGAAAGGGTTTCATACCAGAGGAAAGGAAAGAGTTTCATACCAGAGGAAAGGAAAGGGTTTCATACCAGAGGAAAGGAAATGGTTTCATACCAGAGGAAAGGAAATGGTTTCATACCAGAGGAAAGGAAAGGGTTTCATACCAGAGGAAAGGAAAGGGTTTCATACCAGAGGAAAGGAAATGGTTTCATACCAGAGGAAAGGAAAGGGTTTCATACCAGAGGAAAGGAAATGGTTTCATACCAGAGGAAAGGAAATGGTTTCATACCAGAGGAAAGGAAAGGGTTTCATACCAGAGGAAAGGAAATGGTTTCATACCAGAGAAAAGGAAAGGGTTTCATACCAGAGGAAAGGAAAGGGTTTCATACCAGAGGAAAGGAAAGGGTTTCATACCAGAGGAAAGGAAAGGGTTTCATACCAGAGGAAAGGAAAGGGTTTCATACCAGAGGAAAGGAAATGGTTTCATACCAGAGGAAAGGAAAGGGTTTCATACCAGAGGAAAGGAAAGGGTTTCATACCAGAGGAAAGGAAAGGGTTTCATACCAGAGGAAAGGAAAGGGTTTCATACCAGAGGAAAGGAAAGGGTTTCATTTTAGAGGAAAGGAAATGGTTTCATACCAGAGGAAAGGAAAGGGTTTCATACCAGAGGAAAGGAAAGGGTTTCATACCAGAGGAAAGGAAAGGGTTTCATACCAGAGGAAAGGAAAGGGTTTCATACCAGAGGAAAGGAAAGGGTTTCATACCAGAGGAAAGGAAAGGGTTTCATACCAGAGGAAAGGAAAGGGTTTCATACCAGAGGAAAGGAAAGGGTTTCATACCAGAGGAAAGGAAAGGGTTTCATACCAGAGGAAAGGAAAGGGTTTCATACCAGAGGAAAGGAAAGGGTTTCATACCAGAGGAAAGGAAATGGTTTCATACCAGAGGAAAGGAAAGGGTTTCATACCAGAGGAAAGGAAAGGGTTTCATACTAGAGGAAAGGAAAGGGTTTCATACCAGAGGAAAGGAAAGGGTTTCATACCAGAGGAAAAGAAATGGTTTACATTTTTACATTTAGCAGACGCTCTTATCCAGAGCGACTTACACATTTTATACATGTAAGTCTTACGACTTATACATTTTATAATTTTTTTTTACAATTTTTATACATACTGAGACAAGGATATCCCTACCGGCCAAACCCTCCCTACCGGCCAAACCCTCCCTAACCCGGACGACGCTATGCCAATTGTGCGTCGCCCCACGGATCTCCCGGTTGCGGCCGGCTGCGACAGAGCCTGGGCGCGAACCCAGCCCAGCCTGGGCGTGAACCCAGAGACTCTGGTGGCGCAGCTAGCACTGCGATGCAGTGCCCTAGACCACTGCGCCACCCGGGAGATGGTTTCATACTAGAGGAAAGGAAATGGTTTCATACCAGAGGAAATGCCTCCGATAACTGTCCTTGTGTGATTTGTGTGTGTCAGTAATACTCTCTCATTCAAGCAATAACAACGAGACGCAATTCTACTAATATAACGCAAACACTTGCAAAGTCAGGACACGTAACAGGTCCAATCATATTAGGTCTGTGGTGTGGCTATGAATCCCCTGTCATCTGCTAATGTCAAAGTTTGATTGGCACTGTGTGTAGACTATGCAGACTGTTGTTGTGGAGAACTGGATTAGAGCAGTAGACATTGTGGTACCATGACTTTACCATTACCTGGTATTCCTCCTGTCTCGACCAACATGCACGCATGTATGGACGCACGTACACACACACACACATAAACACACACACACACACACACACACACACACACACACACACACACACACACACACACACACACACACACACACACACACACACACACACACACACACACACACACACACACACACACACACACACACACACACACACACACACACACACACACACAGTTCACTGCGACAGTCTGGGACCTGTTTAGCCTCAAGTAATTATGCTGTCTTCACCTCTGACCCCAGCAGCCTGGCTATAAATATTGCACCAGGATATATTGCGCTGACTATCTCCCCCTCACTCTCCCTCTCCCTCGTCAGTAAATAATGGCATGCGTTATGACACAGTCTGGAAGGGAGTGGTCAGTTATTTTCATTCTGGACAGTTAGTTCTTCCCCCTGAGTATCTTATAACTTTTATTTGTTTTTCTCTATCCCGCTTTCTTTTTAATCGGCTGCATGTTTTTTTTACCCCTCTTTTTCTCTATTCGGGACTCCCAACCTCTCTCTCTCTCTCTCTCTCTCTCTCTCTCTCTCTCTCTCTCTCTCTCTCTCTCTCTCTCTCTCTCTCTCAATTCATTTTAATTCAAGGGGCTTTATTGGCATGGGAAAAAATATGTTTACATTGCCAAAGCAAGTGAAATGGATAAACAAAAGTGAAGTCTGTTTCACCTGTCTTGTGCTTGTCTCCCCACCCTGCTCCAGGTGTCGCCCATTTTCCCCATTATCCCCTGTGTATTTATACCTGTGTTTTCTGTTTGTCTGTTGCCAGTTCATCTTGTCTCGTAAATCCTACCAATGTGTTTTTCCCAATACTCCTGTTCGCGCTTGTACCTGTTTTCTAGTTCTTCCGGTTTTGACCATTCTACCTGTCCTTACCCTTACCCTGACACTGCCCTGGATTACTCACCTCTGCCTTCCCTGAGCCTGCCTGCCGTTCTGTACCTTTCTGACACTGCCCTGGATTACTGACCTCTGCCTTCCCTGAGCCTGCCTGCGGTTCTGTACCTTTCTGACACTGCCCTGGATTACTGACCTCTGCCTTCCCTTGACCTGTTGTTTGCCTGCCCCCTGTTTGCATCTGGGTCTTATACTGAGTGTTGTGTATCTATATACAGTGTTGTAAAGATGTGCAATAGTTAAAGTACTAAAGGGAAAATAAATAGACATCAATATGGGCTGTATTTTTAATGGCGTTTGTTCTTCACAGGTTGCCCTTTTCTTGTGGCAACAGGTCACAAATCGTGCTGCTGTGGGATTTCACCCGATAAATATGGGAGTTTATCAAAATTGGAATTGTTTTCGAATTCTTTGTTGGTCTGTGTAATCTGAGGGAAGTATGTGTCTCTGATATGGTCATACATTTGGCAGGAGGTTAGGAAGTGCAGCTCAGTTTCCACCTCATTTTGTTGGAAGTGTGCACATAGCCTGTCTTCTCTTGAGAGCCAGGACTGCCTACGGCGGACTTTCTCAATAGCAAGGCTATGCTCACTGTACATAGTCAAAGCTTTCCTTCATTTTGGGTCAGTAACAGTGGTAAGGTATTCTGCCACTGTGTGCTCTCTGTTCCGGGCCAAATAGCATTCTATTTTGCTCAGTTTTTTTATTGATTCTTTCCAATGTGTAACGTAATTATCTTTTTGTTTTCTCATGATTTGGTTGGGTCTAATTCTGTTGCTGTTCTGGGGCTCTGTGGGGTCTGTTTGTGTTTGTGAACAGAGCCCCATGGACCAGCTAGCTTAGGGGACTCCTCTCTCTGTAGGTGATGGCTTTGTTATGGAAGGTTTGGGAATCGCTTCCTTTTAGGTGATTGTAGAATTTAACTGCTCTTTTCTGGATTTTCATAATTAGCGGGTATCGGCCTAATTCTGCTCTGCATGCATTATTTGTTGTTTTATGTTGTACACGGAGGATATCTTTGCAGAATTCTGCATGCCGAGTCTCAATTTGGTGTTTTTCCCATTTTGTGAATTGTTTGGTGAGCAGACCCCAGACCTCAGATCTCACAGCCATAAAGGGCAATGGGTAGTATTTTTAGCCAGATCCTAATTGATATGTCGAATTTGATGTTCCTTTTGATGGCATAGAAGGCCCTTCTTGCCTTGGCTCTAAGAGATTTGTGGAAGTTACCTGTGGCACTGATGTTTACGGCGAGATATGTATCGTCTTTTTGTGTGGAATTTGTATTTGTGGTCTGGAAACTGGACCTATTTTTTTTTACTGAGATCTGGTCTGACAGAATCTGTGCAGAAGATCTAGGTGCTGCTCTAGGCCCTCCTTGGTAGAAGCACCAGATCATCAGCAAATAGTAGACATTTGACTTCAGATTCTAGCAGGGTGAGGCCAGGTGCTGCAGACTGTTCTAGTGCTCTCGCCAATATAGGTTGAAGAGGGTGGGGCTTAAGCTGCATCCCTGTCTCACCCCACGCCTCTGTGGAAAGAAATGTGTGTCTTTTGCCAATTTTAACCGCACACTTGCTGTTTCTGTACATGGATTTTATAATGTCGTATGTTTTTCCCCCAACACCACTTTCCATCAATTTATACCAGACCATCATGCCAAATTGATTCAAAAGCTTTTTTAAAGTCAACAAAGCATGAGAAGACTTTGCCTTTGTTTTGGTGTGTTTGTTTGTCAATTAGGGTGTGAAGAGCGAATACGTGGTCTGTTGTATGGTACTTTGGTAAAAAGCCAATTTGGCATTTTCTCAGTACATTGTTTTCACTGAGGAAATCTACAAGTCTGCTGTTAATGATAATGCAGAGGATTTTCCCAAGGTTGCTGTTGACGCATATCCCACGGTAGTTCTTGGGGTCAAATTTGTGGATTGGGGTTATCAGTCCTTAGTTACCAGGACTGCCAGGACTGAGGATGATGTTAAAGAGTTTAAATATAGCCAATTGAAATTTGTGGTCTGTATATTATATATCTTCATGTAGGATACCATCAACACCACAGGCCTTTTTGGGTTGGAGGGTTTGTATTTTGTCCTGTAGTTCATTCAAGGTAATTGCAGCATCCACTGGGTTCTGGTAGTCTTTAATAGCTGATTCTAAGATTTGTAATTGATCATGTATATATTTTTGCTTTGTTCTTTGTTACAGCTCTCTCTCTCCCCACCCTCTCTCTCTTACTCTCTCTCTCTCTCTCTCTCTTTCTATCCCTCAGTGTTGGTAGAACTCTCCAGTGCGACTGTGTATCCAGACATCAGCAGACGTTGTAAATAACTGGGCCTGGCACACTGCACTGGAGGAACAGTGCTGGAGTCACACTCATAAATAATGAACTGATCCAGACTATTCTCACATCCTCCTGGTCCTTCCAGACACACGTACGCCAGCACATGGGTACGTAGTTGAGTGCACTTATACACGGGTGCATGATGCATGCACATACACATGCACACACTTACATGCACATATGACTGTACACACACACACAAACACGCACTCCTATCCAGAGCGAGACCATGAGGAGTTAATCAGAGGATAAGTTAATCAGAGGAGAGATCAGTGACGTCATCATCCCTCACCCAGGCTGGCAAAGGTTATCTCTATACCTAGAATTATCCTTCAGCCACAGGCACCCCAATGGAATACCCCAAGGAGAATATTGTATTACTTATTCAGATGGATGTGAAGACCAGCGCTTTCTTAGACTGCCAAAAGGATTACATAATGGCGCCGGAGGGGATGGCTGCTGTTTTACGGGCTCCTAACCAACTGTGCTATTTTGTGTGTTTTTTCTCATTGTTTGTAACTTATTTTGTACGTAATGTTGCTGCCACCGTCTCTTATGACCAAAAGGAGCTTCTGGACATCAGAACAGCGATTACTCACCTCCAACTGGAAGAAGATTGTTTCTTTAATGAGTCCGACGCGAAGGATATACTGCTTCTCCGAGACCAGGCCCAAATCCCCGTCATTCGCGTGAAGAAAAGATGGAAATACATGGGCCGGAGATAGAATTGGTCGGCAAGTGGGTAACCCGCCTCTACCATCCGTTCTATTGGCCAACGTGCAAGCACTGGAGAATAAACTGGATGATATCTGTTCAAGACTATCCTACCAACAGGACATTAAAAACTGTAATATCTTATGTTTCACTGAGTCGTGGCTGAACGACAATATGGATAATATACATTTGGCTGGGTTTTCTGTGCATCGGCAGGACAGAACAGCTACGTCTGGTAAGACGGGGTGTGTGTCTATTTGTCAATGGCAGCTGGTGTGAGATGTCTAATATTAAGGAAGTCTTGAGGTATTGGTCGCCTGAGGTAGAGTACCTCATGATATGCTGTAGACCACACTATCTACCAAGAGAGTTTTCATCTATATTTTTCATTGCCGTCTATTTACCACCGCAAACCGATGCTGGCACTAAGACCACACTCAACGAGCTGTTTAAGGCCATAAACAAACAAGAAAATGTTCATCCAGAAGCGGACCTCCTAGCGGCCGGGGACCGCAAACATCCGTTTTACCTCATTTCTACCAGCATGTCACATGTGCAACCAGAGCTCTCCCTCACCCTCCATTTGGCAAATCTGACCACAATTATATCCTCCTGGTTCCTGCTTACAAGCAAAAACTAAAGCAGAAAGTACTAGTGACTCGCTCAATACGGAAGTGGTCAGTACGTGTATAAGTGCACTCAACTACGTACCTATGTGCTGGCGTACATGTGTCTGGAAGGACCAGGAGGATGTGAGAATAGTCTGGATCAGTTCATTATTTATGAGTATGACTCCAGCACTGTTCCTCCAGTGCAGTGTGCCAGGCCCAGTTATTTACAACGTCTGCTGATGTCTGGATACACAGTCGCACTGGAGAGTTCTACCAACACAGAAGCACAGAGAGAGAAAGAGAGAGAGCGAGTAAGAGAGAGAGAGAGAGAGAGAGAGAATGCCAAGAGTGTGCAAAGCTGTCATCAAGGCAAAGGGTGGCTACTTTGAAGAATCTCAAATAAAAAATATATTTAGATTTGTTTAATACTTTTTTAGTTACTACATGATTCCATATGTGTTATTCCATAGTCCATCCCACTATTATTCTAAAATGTAGAAAATAGTAAAGTAAAGAAAAACCCTTGAATGAGTAGGTGTGTCCAAACTTTTGACTGGTACTGTATGTGAGAATGCTGTTCATTGACTACAGTTCAGCGTTCAACACCATAGTGCCCTCAAAGTTCATCACTAAGCTAAGGACCCTGGGACTAAATACCTCCCTCTGCAACTGGATCCTGGACTTCCTGACGGGTCGCCCCCAGGTGGTAAGGGTAGGCAACAACACATCCGCCATGCTGATCCTCAACACGGGGGCCCCTCAGGGTGCGTAATTAGTACCCTTTTGTACTCCCTGTTCATTTTACATTTGACATTTTAGTCATTTAGCAGACGCTCTTATCCAGAGCGACTTACAGTAGAGTGCATACATTTTATTACATTTTTTTTTTACATACTGAGACAAGGATATCCCTACCGGCCAAACCCTCCCTACCGGCCAAACCCTCCCTAACCCGGACGACGCTATGCCAATTGTGCGTCGCCCCACGGATCTCCCGGTTGCGGCCGGCTGCGACAGAGCCTGGGCGCGAACCCAGCCTGGGCGCGAACCCAGAGACTCTGGTGGCGCAGCTAGCACTGCGATGCAGTGCCCTAGACCACTGCGCCACCCGGGACTGCGCCACCCGGGACTGTTCACCCACGACTGTGTGGCCAAGCACGACTCCAACACCATCATTAAGTTTGCTGACGACACAACAGTGGTAGGCCTGATCACCGACAATGATGAGACAGCCTATAGGGAGGAAGTCAGAGACCTGGCCGGGTGGTGCCAGGACAACAACCTCTCCCGCAACGTGAGCAAGACAAAGGAGCTGATCGTGGACTACAGGAAAAGGAAGGCAGAACACGTCCTCATTCACATCGACGGGGCTGTAGTGGAGCGGGTCGAGAGTTTCAAGTTCCTTGGTGTCCACATCACCAGCAAACTATCATGGTCCAAACACACCAAGACAGTCATGAAGAGGGCACAACAACACCTTTTCCCCCTCAGGAGACTGAAAAGAGTTGTCATGGGTCCCCAGATCCTCAAAAAGTTCTACAGATGCACAATCGAAAGCATCCTGACCAGTTGCATCACCGCCTGGTACGGCTTCTTAACAGCTTCTTAACAAGCCATAAGACTCCTGAACAATTAATCAAATGGCCACCCGGGCAATTTACATTTCCCTCCCCTTTGTTTTTACACTGCATAGTCACTTTACTCCTACCTACATGTACAAATTACCTCGACTAACCTGTATCCCTGCACATTGACTTGGTACCGGTAGCATTGTTATTGTTATTTTATTTTTTACTTTAGTTTATTTAGTAAATATTTTCTTAACTATGTTTATTGAACTGCATTGTTGGTTAAAGGTTTGTAAGAAATCCTGTTGTATTCGGGGCAAGTGACAAATAAAATTTGATTTGGTTGATTTGATTTGAAAGTGTACAACAACAACAGTTCATCATCATGTGTTTCGGTGTGTTTCTCTGACTCCTCAGTTGCTGTGCTGTGATGAAATGTCACTAAGGTCAAGGTATAGGTGTGTGTTGGTGTGAAGGTGAGACAGTGTGACCATGTTTGTCTGAGTGTGTGAGTATGACAGATCACACAGATAACCTTGCTCTCCCTGTCTGTGCTGATGTTGCAGACTAGGCATTGGGCTCTGGGGTGTTCCAGTTCTCTGCTTGCTGTGTTGGCGTCGCCTGCTGTATTCTGCATACTATAACAGAGCACACCATCTGGACTGACGCTATACGTCCCTTGTGTTTTTTTTGGTGTGTTTTGTGTGTGTGTGTGAGTGTCTGTGTGTGTGCGCACGTGTGAGTGTGTGTGAGTGTGCGTTTGAGTCTGAGACGTCTGCTTTAGTCTAGATCTTGTTGATGACATAATCTCCAGTGCCCCCCCCCCCCCCCCCCCAATCTGCTGTCTGGGGCATGAGGCGTGAGTGACTCAGCAAAACGTGACTGCTGTCACCACGGACACTCATATCTTTATTCCCTCCTCCATCTTGATGCTCATGAAATTATTCATCATGCGCTGATCACCAACAGTGCGTGAAGAACATGGAAAGTACTTGGTGTGACTTAGCGTGTGAGAATGTTTCACGGTGCGCACGTGTGTGTGCTTGTGTATGCATGCATTTCATTGCATTGTGTGTGTGTGTGTGTGTGTGTGTGTGTGTGTGTGTGTGTGTGTGTGTGTGTGTGTGTGTGTGTGTGTGTGTGTGTGTGTGTGTGTGTGTGTGTGTGTGTGTGTGTGTGTGTGTGTGTGTGTTTGTGTGTTTGCATGTGTTATTGGTATCACTCCTATGCTGGAAGGCAGTGATATGGGAGACCCATGTTGCCTTGAGGTCCAGAGCACTCAGAACAGTTTGTATTTGTATTTATTATGGATCCGCATTAGCTGCTGCAGCAGCTACTCTTCCTGGGGTCCAGCAAAATTAAGGCAGTTTATACAATTTTAAAAACATTACAATACGTTCACAGATTTCACAACACACTGTGTGCCCTCAGGCCCCTACTCCACCACTACCACATATCTACAGTACTAAATCCGTGTATGTTATTGTGTGTGTGTGTGTGTGTGTGTGTGTGTGTGTGTGTGTGTGTGTGTGTGTGTGTGTGTGTGTGTGTGTGTGTGTGTGTGTGTGTGTGTGTGTGTGTGTGTGTGTGTGTGTGTGTGTGTGTGTGTGTGTGTGTGTGTGTGTGTGTGTGTGCATGTGTCTGCGCCGATGTTTGTGTTGCTTCACAGTCCCCGCTGTTCCATAAGGTGTTTTTTAATCTGTTTTTTAAATCAAATTTTACTGCTTGTCAGTTACTTGATTTGGAATAGAGTTCCATGTAGTCATGGCTCTATGTAGTACGGTGTGCCTCCCATAGTCTGTTCTGGACTTGGGGACTGTGAAGAGACCTCTTGTGGCATGTCTTGTGGGGTATGCATGGGTGTCCAAGCTGTGTGCCAGTAGTTTAGACAGACAGCTCGGTGCATTCAACATGTCAATACCTCTCATAAATAAAAGTAGTGATGAAGTCAATCTCTCCTCCACTTTCAGCGAGGAGAGATTGACATGCATATTATTAATATTAGCTCTCGGTGTACATCCAAAGGCCAGCCGTGCTGCCCTGTTCTGAGCCAATTGCAATTTTCCTAAGTCCTTTTTTGGGGCACCTGACCACACGACTGAACAGTAGTCAAGGTGTGACAAAACTAGTGCCTGTAGGACTTGCCTTGTTGATAGTGTTGTTAAGAAGGCAGAGCATCGCTTTATTATAGACAGACTTCTCCCCATCTTAGCTACTACTGCATTAATATGTTCTGACCATGACAGTTTACAATCTAGGGTTACTCCAAGCAGTTTAGTCATCTCATCTTGCTCAGTTTACACATTATTTATTACAAGATTTAGTTGAGGTTTAGGGTTTTGTTCCAAATACAATGCTTTTAGTTTTGGAAATATTTAGGGCTAACTTACTCCTTGCCACCCACTCTGAAACTAACTGCAGCTCTTTGTTGAGTGTTGCAGTCATTTCAGTCACTGTAGTAGCTGACGTGTATAGTATTGAGTCATCCGCATACATAGACACTCTGGCTTTACTCAAAGTCAGTGACATGTCGTTAGTAAAATTGAAAAAAGAAAGGGGCCTAAACAGCTACCCTGGAGAATTCCTGATTCTAACTGGATTATATTTGAGAGACTTCCATTAAAGAACACCCTCTGTGTTCTGTTAGACAAGTAACTCTTTATCCACATTATAGCAGGGGGTGTAAAGCCATAACACATAAGTTTTTCCAGCAGCAGACTATGATTGATAATGTAAAAAGCTGCACTGAAGTCTAACAAGACAGCTCCCACAATCATTTTCTCATCAATTTCTCTGCCAATCATCAATCATTTGTATAAGTGTTGTGCTTGTTGAATGTCCTTTTCTATAAGCATGCTGAAATTCTGTTGTCAATTTGTTTACTGTGAAATAGCATTGTATCTAGTCAAACACAATTTTTTCCCAGAAGTTTACTAAGGGTATGTAACAGGCTGATTGGTCAGCTATTTGAGCCAGTAAAGGGGGCTTTACTATTCTTGGGTAACGGAATGACTTTAGTTTCCCTCCAGGCCTGAGGGCACACGCTCTCTAGTATGCTTAAATTGAAGATGTGGCAAATAGGAGTGGCAATATTATCTGCTATTATCCTCAGTAATTTTCCATCCAGATTGTCAAACCCCGGTGGCTTGTAATTGTTGATAGACAACAATAATTTTTTCACCTCTTCCACACTGACAGTTCTCATGAAATAGTAATGAAACAGCTACCAGCTCTCATAGACTCACGTCAGAGTTAAAAGTCATCCTTGTTCACAAATCTAACATTACGAAGTTATTCCAAACGTCAACTTTCTATCGCTACATTCAAACTTGCAACCTTTGGAATCAGCGGCAGATGCTAACCCCATCCCCCATCCCCGTCCACAACGCCCTAGCAAACCCGAAACCTACTGGAAGGTAACAGCGCTCACTGTTGCCCCTGGTGACCGGTTTCAACATCATCTCCCGACGTCCTCAGACATGGATGGTGAATACTGACTTGTATCACGGCCTGGCTGCAGATATACAGTACACCTCTCCATCTCTTCTCTCGATACCCCCCCTCCCTCCTCTCACCCCTGTTCTGCCCCCCTCCCCCCTGTTTGTCACTCACATTTCTCTCATTCTCTGTCTCCCTCTCTATCTCTCTATCTCTCCCCTCTCCTATCACACAGATTGGGTCACGTGCAGTGTGAGTGTGACCAGTGTTGCTCTGGCCTGTGGCCCACTGCTGCACATATCACAGCCAGTCAGCATGAATTAATTCATAAGATTTAAAAAGAGGGGATCTTAACACATACCTCACACCTGGCACACACTCCCCAGTGTGTGTGTGTGTGTGTGTGTGTGTGTGTGTGTGTGTGTGTGTGTGTGTGTGTGTGTGTGTGTGTGTGTGTGTGTGTGTGTGTGTGTGTGTGTGTGTGTGTGTGTGTGTGTGTGTGTGTGTGTGTGTGTGGGTGGGTGGGTGGGTGGGTGGGTGGGTGTGTGAGAGAGAGAGAGAGAGAGAGAGAGAATGTGTGCATGTGTGTGTCCATTAACTCTGACGTGACCGAGGGTACTGCTGACTATTCAGATGGTTAACCTGATGCCATCTGTTCAGCTAAAGGATGTGATCTATTAAAAGGGACGGAGCGACTCATTGGTCTGAGACTCTCTGTTGTTTTAGGTGTGTGTGAGTGCAAGTCTGCCTGAGTATGCAACGTATGTCAATGTGAGTGGGTGTTCCAGCATGTGTGTAACGCTTCTCGTGGGCTGAAGGAAGAGTGGACCAAGGTGCAGCTTTTAAAGTGTTCATGATTTAATCCAAAAACCCCAAATCGAACAAAAACAACAAACAGGAGAACGAAAGCGAAACAGTTCTGTCTGGTGCAGACACAAAACAGAAAACAACTACCCACAAAACACAGGTGGGAAAAGCCTACCTAAGTATGGTTCTCAATCAGAGACAACGATAGCTGCCTCTGATTGAGAACCACACCCGGCCAAACACATAGAAAAAGAAAACATAGAACAAAAACATAGAATGCCCACCCCAACTCACGCCCTGACCAACCAAAATAAAGACATAAAAAGGATCTCTAAGGTCAGGGCGTGACAATGTGTCACAGTATTCTTCAGGGTAATCATGCTGATGTTCACTCTCTGCTGCCCTCTCCTGGTAAAATCTCTTCATTCACAATCCACTCCTTTCACTGGGGTTCAACGTGAATGGCTAGTAGATGTTGTTTACCTGATTCAAAGACAAACCAAATATACAGTATTAGAGTGGCAAACAACTTCAACTTCTTTCTTTTTAATGTGTCAAATGTCATTCGGATGTAGACCCTGTCCTTCTAAGGTTCCTGTGATGACTCCTGTGGGGGTCGGCTCATAATAATAGTTGTAATGGAGCAAATGGAATGGCATCAAACATATAAAAATCATGTGTCTGATACCATTTAACTTATTACGCTCCAGCCATTACCACGAGCCCGTCCTCCCCAATTAAAGTGCCAGCAACCTCCTGTGGATGACTCTTGTTAGCCTGAGAATGAAAGCATATTTCACCCATGTCCATATAATGCCTTCAGAAAGTATTCATACCCCTTGACTTATTCCACATGTTGTTGTGTTAAAGCCTGAATTCAAGACAGATTAAATATATGTTTTTGTCACCCATCTACAGCCCATAATGACAACGTGAAAATTTGTTTTTAGAAATTTTAGCAAATGTATTTAAAAATGAAATACATAAATATCCAATTTAAATAAGTATTCACACCCCTGAACAATACATGTTAGAATCACCTTTAGCAGCGACTACAGCTGTGAGTCTTTCTAGGTATGTCTGTAAGAGCTTTGCACACTTGGTTTCTACAATATTTGCACATTATTATTTTCAGAATTCTTCAAGCTCTATCAAATTGGTTGTCAATCATTGCTAGACAACCATTTCAAGTCTTGACATAGATTGTCAGTAGATTTAAGTCGAAATAGAACTCGGACACTCAGGAACATTCACTGTCTTCTTGGTAAGCAACTCCTGTGTAGATTTGGCCTTGTGTTTTAGGTTATTGTCCTGAATTCATCTCCCAGTGTCTGGTGGAAAGCAGACTGAACCAGGTTTTCCTCTAGGACATAGCCTTTGCTTAGTGCCATTCCGTTTCATTTTTATCCTGAAAAAACAGTTCTTAACGATTACAAGATTACAGTATGCTTGAAAATATGGAGAGTGGTACTCAGTAATGTGTTGTATTAGATTTGCCCCAAACATAACACTTTGTATTCAGCACAAAAAGCTTTGCCACATTTTTTGCAGTATTACTTTAGTGTCTTTTTGCAAACTGGATGCACGTTTTGGAATATTTTTTCTTCTGTACAGGCTTCCTTCTTTTCACTCTGTCAATTAGGTTAGTATTGTAGAGTAACTACAATGTTGTTGATCCATCCTCAGTTTTCTCCTATCACAGCCATTAAACTCTGTAACTGTTTCATGATGAAATCCCTGTATCTTTGTATCTCTGTAGCCTGTATCTTTGTAGTGATTTTTTTTCTTTTTTACCCATCTACCAATAGGTGCCCTTTTTTATGAGGCATTGGAAAACCTCCCTCGTCTTTGTGGTTGAATCTGTGTTTGAAATTCACTGCTTGACTGAGGGACCCAGATATGTGTGGGTTACAGAGATGAGGTAGTCATTCAAAAATCATGTTAAACACTATTATTGCACACAGAGTGAGTCGATGCAACTTATTATGTGACTTGTTAAGCACAATTTTACTCCTGAACTTATTTAGGCTTGTCATAACAAAGGGGTTGAATACTTATTAACTCAAGAAATTTCAACTTAAAATGTTTTATTAATTTGTTAAAATTGCGAAAAACATAATTCCACTTAGACATTGAGGTATTGTGTGCAGGCCAGTGACCCCAAAAATCTCAATTTAATCCATTTTTAATTCAGAATGTAACACAACAAAATGTGGAAAAAGTGAAGGGGTGTGACCACTTTCTGAGGGCACTATATGTCACAACAGTGTGGCAATGTAATGGGTCTCAGATGCTTAAGCAGTCAGTGGATTGGAGAACATTATAGCCAGGAATGTGTGCCTGAGGGCGGGAGAGAGGAGCAGGCGAGAGCCCTGGTCTCCTGAGTTTAGTCATCAGACACAGCATCACTGCCTCCAAATGTATTCACTGAACCTCTGAACCCCCCCCCCCCCCGTTTCTCTCTCTCTCTCTCTCTCTCTCTCTCTCTCTCTCTCTCTCTCTCTCTCTCTCTCTCTCTCTCTCTCCTCTCTCTCCCTGCCTACTGTGGCTCCATCTGCTCTCTGTTCTCTCCAAATTTAACAAGGCATGTGGGGAAGGGCTGTGAACGGTGGTGACATCACCATAGAGATAGGTCTATGTCCCTGAACACATCACACATCCAACTTCACACTTACTGTACAACACCTGAGCCACCAGATCACTGTGGTTTCCCTGGTCAGTTTCCCTGGTTAGTTTCCCTGGTCAGTTTCCCTTGTATATGAGTACTTACCAAGCATACGATAAAACCCATTTACGTATTTATTTTTGGTAAACATTTCACTGCTCATTTGTCCTTGATTGGCAGGTAGCCTAGTGGTTAGAGCGTTGGACTGGTAACCGAAAGGTCGTAAGATCAAATCCCTGAGCTGACAAGGTGAAATTCTGTTGTTCTGCCACTGTTCCTAGGCCATCATTGAAAATAAGAATTTGTTCTTCACTGACTTGCCTAGTTAAATAAAAAATAAATTGAGCAGCAATGAACAGTAGGACATGATGACCATAATATCAATGCTGCAGAGACCCTTACCTGCTGGAGGTCAGAGATATGATGATTAGTCCTCTGATATTCACAGTACATGGAGAGATCACACAGACGTCCACAGGTCAGGTGTCTTTTACAATCAGAGCACTGCTGCCTCTCCCTCTCACTGTGGGGACTGAACCCCAGAGGTCCCCAGGTGCATCTCCAATGGCAACAGCCACAGCTGTGTCACATCTTTGATACCAATACACATACCTACTCAGGTCATACATGAACGCACACGCGAACACACACAGATAATCTCCCTCTCTCGCTCTCTCTCGCTAAATGCATGCCACCGTTGCTACGGTAACCTCCTCCATAGTAGGTGAATCTATATTCAGTAAGAGGGTCAATGGAGGGTCATGCTGGCAGCTTAGTTCTCATACTATCTGGTTATGTAATGCCCGTCACCTCTCCATCATAAGGAGCAGATGGGATACAGCCTGGGCATTTTAAATAGCACATGCAATGCTACACGTTTAGCCAGTGAGAGTATTATGTGCATGGTATTACTTATACGCATAGCCTTATCAAATTCACAAAATACAATATTTAGTCCCTAGAACCTTATATGTGAGCTAGAAGCACTTAGGAATGGTATTTGGCTAGAGATGAATGCTGAGCTTCTGGTTTTGGCCCCGGTGTCTTTATGGGGATACAGGATGGCTATAGCGTGGTCTGTGTGCAGTGTTATTTCAGCTGGCCTGCCCTAGGGAGGGAACAGACAGATCAGCCAGGAGGATATCTCTGTAATCACACCCAGCACCTGAGCCCAGAGGCTAAGACTGGCTACCAGACTGGCAGACAGGGGGCTCCAGATATATCATGGTGCAGAGAGTGACAGAACACCACAGCCTTGGTCTAGCTCTTTGCAGAGTACCACTGATCTTAGAACAGTGAGTGTTAATGGTGGTAACTGCAGATCTTTGGTGTTTACGAATGTTACATCTGATAACTGTTCTGCGGTATAGCAGAGAACTGTCAGTGGCAGTAATAAGTTGCTGTGACAGCATGACTATAAAGTTGATAAGTGGCGAGTATGCTGTGTCCAGAGGTAGATGCTTACTTCTGTAGCAATATTGCAACAGTGGCATCAATGTGCTTCATGATGCCAATTTCCTCCAAAGAATATGATAGAGTGTGTGCATCTCAGAGTGATGCCCAAGCTACACAAAGCTCACGAGGAGGTGCAGGTGATGCCTCTGCCCTGTCCTCATGTGTGTTTGAGTATAGTGTACAATGGATTGCATCAGATATTTCTGGGGGCGATAAGGGGAGGTTTCACCCTGAGCTCATTGCCCGGCATGCTGCTCTGTCACACTGTTGTGAAACAGAGACTCTGAGTTACTGTACATCTGCAAATGGAAAAACCATGTCTTCTCCCCCACTCCCTGTTTGACCCTTTAGCTTACAGTGAATAACCTCAACATCACCAAACAGCTGCTCTTTCACAACTGCAGCTCTCTAAACGTAGTTTCACCATCTTCCTGATTCCACAGGCAAACTACCCAGGCGACATTGATATCTCAAGCATTCATGTCTGTTATCCAACCAACCAAGCCCAATGATTGGTTGCTTCCAACTATATTCACCCCCCAACAGTTTATCAAGCGTATAACTCCTGTGAGAGTCAATCTCAGTCAGCACAGAGGTAAATGAACCAGGGTCATGCTTTATGACAAACTCAACAGCCTGAACACAACAGAATGCCTGAGTGTGATAAAGAAACCGATTGGTGAAAGCCCAACAGTGTTATCCTATCTAGCATGTCAGTGGTTTAGCTGCAGGGTGCACAGCAGTAATCCTTCATTGGGCTTGCAGAGTGTGATCCCACTGCCAAGCTGTTATTGCATTCATCTGAGAAAACAATATTGTTCACAGTCAATGGAAGTCAGTAGGCTATTACCAATGAGTTCATTTCCATGGAAACAAGATGATGATGAGAGTTCTCATTCAGGTTTAATGCAAATGGGTCAATTTATTTGATATGTTTACATTTACCGGTATATCTAGGAATAGAATGTATTCTTCACTTTCCCTTTCTAACACAACGGAAATAACAACCATTACTGAACATGGATGTGTTTTTCATTATAAAATGTGAACACATTATCACTCCTCAGCTATACCTCAGATATGGCTGATTACAAATGATTGCAGTCTGTCTTAAGTGCCAAATGCCTCCATTGACAAAGCATTATTTGCAGAACAATTTACTGCAAACCCTGTATAGGAACACGTCTGCACAGTCATCAACAGATCTATTGCAGTACAGTACATACCCTGAGTATTGACTTTACCTGACAACTGACACTGACTACATATTCTCATCTGTCAGCAGATCTATACGGCTATCTGAATGTGTGTGTACATGTGTGTGAAGAGACGCAGTGTCTTTCTCTCTCTGTTTGTGTGTGTGTGTGTGTGTGTGTGTGTATGTGTGTGTGTGTGTGTGTGTGTGTGTGTGTGTGTGTGTGTGTGTGTGTGTGTGTGTGTGTGTGTGTGTGTGTGTGTGTGTGTGTGTGTGTGTGTGTGTGTGTGTGTGTGTGTGTGTGTGTGTGTGTGTGTGTGTGTGTGTGTGTGTGTGTGTGTGTGTCTAACCTCCAGGTCCTTGTCTATGTCCATGCTGTCCAGGTTCTGGAAGGTGTGTGTGAAGACCTCAAGAGCCTTGGCATGGAACACCATCTCCACTGTGATGAAGTCTGTGAAGATCCTCTGGAAGAAGACCTAGTATTATTGTCCCTGTAAGAGGATGGACAGGCCTGGGGATGACTGGAACACGTGTGAGTGAGTCTGTGTGTGTGTTCGTGTGTTTTCGTGTGTGTGTTTGTGTATGTTCTGGTTTATTTGTGTATATTTGTGTGTGTGTTCGTGTGTTCATGTTCATGCGTGTGTCCGTGTTTGTATGTGTGCTTGTGTGTGTTTGTGTTGTGTTTATGTGTGTGTTGTGGTTTAAGACCAACCTTGATGTCCTCCAGTTTCTGTCTGTGGAAGTCACTGATGGTCTCCTCCAGTTGTCTAGTGCTGCGGTGAGCGTTATTGGTCGCCTTCTGAGCATTCACCTCTGCCTGAAAGTCAAACAGCAAAGGAATACTACAACTGTACTAGAAACTTGAACGAGATATATATCTTTTTTTATGACAGCTACCAAAACCTCTGGTGGTCCACCACATAACAAGATCTCATCAATGGTCAGATATCTGCATCGTTGCAGTGTTGAAGGTGTTGTTGATGTGACAGGGGAGGTTCCAGAGAAATCATGTTACCTGTGACTGAAAACATTGGATAAGGTATTGAAGCATGACTAGAACAGAACATCTACGTTTCTAAAACATCTCAGAGACCAGCTGATCTGAACCTGTCACTCAAAGTACCACTCATAGAGTAAATATCGCTGACAAACAATCGTTAGTCACAGGCAATACGTTGTATTTTTCTAAACTGTGTCTTGACATAAGGATTGTTGACGTAAATACTATAATCATGCTGGAATTCTGCCACTCTTGTCGAGTTATATGTAGATATAAATAGACTGGTAGAAAGGATACAATTCTTTATCTATCAGAGGGATTCTTCTGTTGGAGTTTCTCCAGTTTCTGCAGCTCTTTCAGCGCTCTGTCCCGATCAGCATTGAACCTCTTCAGATCCGCCTGTATGTCAGAGATATGACCAGTCCATGAAGCTTCAAACACACTGGCTCAGAAGAGACTGCCTATTCATTCACTGCCATTGTTCTGCCATGAGAGGCTGTGAAGAGTGTGTGAAGTGACAATGAGACAGAGAGAGACAGAGAGTAAGAGACAAAGATAGTGTGTGTGTGTGTGTGTGTGTGTGTGTGTGTGTGTGTGTGTGTGTGTGTGTGTGTGTGTGTGTGTGTGTGTGTGTGTGTGTGTGTGTGTGTGTGTGTGTGAGGGAGGGAGGGATCTGTATTTTGTCTGGTAATTACTGTATGAAATCTACAGTGTGTTCGTTTCCACGTATGAGGACTTACTCTCTTGTTTTCAACAATATCTCCGTAGGCTTCGAGGGGAGTGACGACTTTGATCTCCAGCCTCTCTACCTGTCAGGTGTAGACACAGTAAACAGACTTTCATCTTCAAAACAACAGTATTTCAAGGTGTGAGAAACAAATTGTTGTGTTTTTGATGGGTAAAAATGGCTCGAAACCAACACTGTCTTTTCCCACTATATAAAGTTCTGAGTAACTCCCATAATGCCTTTATTTACTGTTATGAAGTTTCGTTAACCCTTACACTAACCTAGTAGATGCACCATGGCCACCCACGTCCTCTACCACTAATACCAGTGTCGGGGAAGCTACTCTAAAAATAGAGTTTACTGACCTAACGTTTCTTTGACCAAGTAGTTCACTACATCCAAACTACTTAGAAATTATCAGAAATAAACCTGAAATGTCATAGATTACAAATTGCAATAAAAATCAAATCAATAACAGACCACTCTGGAGTCAGATTAACAGAATGTGTATTAAGCCTATACACAAAAACTCTTTCAAGTGACAATTAGGTAAGTCTGATGCTGAAAAATAAAGGAAATGATTGCCTACTTTAGTCAAATTTTATTTAATTTTTGCAAAAAACGTAGTGTAATTCCAGTAGTTAGCTACACCACTAAATGGCAACAAAAATAATTTTACCACTGAAAACACTACCAAGAATTTAATTTAGTTCAACTACCACAAAGCTACTGCAAAATGAAGTTATATTACTAGTTGGCCTATATGTAGTTCACTACTCCCCAACAGCCCCTGACCTCTCACCCCTCACCTCCGCCTGGCGGTAGTCCTGCACCATGGCCAGGTCTTCAGACAGGTTTTTCAGACAGGTACGGAGCTCTGGGTCCTCAGTATTCGAGAAGTCATTGAGCTGTCTGACCAGCATGTCAGCCTGGTCCCTCAGCTTGGCTGTCTTCCTGGTGTAAGAGGCCAGCAGGCTGCAGAACTGACCCAGGTACTTCTCCGCATGGCTCTCTGTCAGCTCCATGCTCTTTATCTGTCTGTCTCTGGATAAAAGATGAAGAGTTATGAAGGGTTAGGGGTTTCAGCTAACTATAGACCTCCAGGAAGTTTTAGGGTCGTGTTTGTGATAAACGCTAGATGAGCCAAATAGCAGTACACATCCCTTTAGCATTATTATATGTGAGACAGTTGCGTTTCCAAAGGCACACTCACATGACATAAAGTATTCCCATAGCGCAATCTTCTCCATACATAATCTAGGCCCATTTACCACTTTAGCCGTGGTTTCCACACATAATTGTGGAATGGCAGTATATAGTGAAACATTATATGGTTAGCTATAGAACTAGTACTGCATCAAATGAAGAGTCACCCGATTGGCTAGATCTTGACTATGTAGAGCCGTTAGGTCCATGCTAGCTTTTCCTGCTACAGTACTGTGGTTTATTAAAGCAGTATAGCTAACCAACACAGCTGTTACCAAGTAATATTGGTACATTAAACCATATATGCATGTGTAACAGTATAACTTTCGTCCGTCCCCTCGCCCCAACCCAGGCGCGAACCAGGGACCCTCTGCACACATCAACAACTGACACCCACGAAGCATCGTTACCCATCGCTCCACAAAAGCCGCGGGCCTTGCAGTGCTAGGGGAACCACTACTTCAAGGTCTCAAAGTGAGTGACGTCACCGCTATTAGCGCGCACCACCGCTAACTAGTTAGCCATTTCACATCGGTTACACATGTAACGAGGGCACCTACCTTGAGAAGATGGTGTTCATGTTGAATTTGCTCAAGCGTCACTTCACCTCACTGTTTAGCTGCGTTATTTGCCATAGGCAAGCTCTCGCCTGCCCCAGGTTACGAGCTAGTTTGTTGCTATAGAAACGACAACACCGAGGAGTGAGGTTTGGGGTGTAAGTGATGGTTATGGCCACATGGTGGCAGCAGCGTTTCATTGGCAACATAAGCCCCGACAGGAGACGAGACAGGCTTTACAAGGCAGCCTTACAGAATAATAAAACGTAACCCCATCCCTCAGGTCTATTTAAAGAGCGTGGTAAAACTGATGTTTTAAAAACTCACTCTCACCCTTTCTTTCTCACTTTCTCTCTCTGCTCTCTCTCTGACTCACTCATACGCTTCATCGCACGCACTTACGCACGCACTTACGGACTTACACACACACACACACACACACAGACACACAGACACACACACACACACACACACACACACACACACACACACACACACACACACACACACACACACACACACACACACACACACACACACACACACACACACACACACACACACACACACACACACACACACACACACACACACACACACACACACACACACACACACACACACACACACACACACACACACACACACACACACACACACACACACACACACACACACACGGTGCTCTCAGAAGGGATTGTAAGAGGTCCAGCCTGTTAACGAGTGGCTGTAAGAGAAGTGTTGAAGAGAGGCCAGCTCTCAACTCTCTCTGGGAAGAATGTGTTGGCATATACAAGGGGCGCCACTCAAATGGAACTTTCATTCATTTACACAAAAACTCTAACAATTCAAAAAACAGACCTCACTGCTGGCAGCTCACAGCTGTAAAGTGTAACACAGCCTCTTCCTACCTGAGAATAAACGTTTTATTGTATGCTGCACTTAATATAGTGTGTGTGTGGGCGTATGTGTCAGACAGCAGAGGTGGGCTGTGAATAGGGCTTTGATGTAGCCTGCCAAGTTTCCCCTGTGGATAGCAGCTGTTATGATAAACACGCTGTCTAGCAGCAACAGATCCTCCCAAGATGGTTCCACACCCCTCCTCTCTCTCTGTCTCTCTATCTTTCTCTCTCTCTCCATGTCTCTGTCTATCTTTGTCCCCCCCCCTCTCTCTCTGTCTTTCTCTCTCTCTCTCTCTCTCCCTCCCTCTCTCTGTCTCACTTCCCCCCCCCCTCTCTCTCTTTCTCTCAACCTCTCCCCTCAGGCGTTAGTTAGTGAAGGGAAATTAAACAATGTCCCTGCCAGTCCAGTAGCAGAGCCATGCCAACCTGAGAGAGACAGACAGAAAGAGAATAGGGGTAAAAGAGACATAGTGTGAATTAAACTCACAGAGACAGACAGACAGACGCACACCAAAAATAATTATCGGATGTCTCTATAAACACCACACAATAGCCACAGGGTGATGGCCAATTGCATCCCCCAGAGCAGGTCTGTAGGGCTGACAGAGGAAGGAAGTCCACATGTCACCCAGAGGCAGAATCAAAGAACAGGGCAGACTCACTTTGCGACACACACTTGCTAACAAAAACACACACACACACATGGAAAACACACATAGACTGTGGGTTGGAATTCCAGTCATATTCATTGAAGCTTCCATTCATTCAGATCTGTATAGATCCTTATATTCTCATCGTTAATTCCTATGTGGGAAATGACATCATCCCACTTCCTGTTCTGAGGAGCCAGTTTGTCTCATACTGATGTCACAGCCTAGGAGTGTGATTGAGGAGATGAGGCGACACAGACGAGGTAAACCAGCTTAATGAGTTTTCCCCCAGGCTGTTACTAAAATCACAAGCTCTTGGTACGACAAGCCAAAACCACAGGCAGCCTTTTTGACTGAGTCAGAAAACTGTATTTTATTGCTGTGGGAGTTGCTGTATGAATATGTTGAGCGCTGTGAGGCAGGAACACTATTACTGAAAAATATGAGGGAAGGACGGACTCTGACTAGGTTAACCTGTTGTCTAGTGAGAGGATGCCAACCTTAGTGGGATCTACCTGTTGATGAAAGTCATTGGACTAATCACTGTGTGTATGTCTGGGCATGACTCTAACTATACATAGTTTACCTCCTACACTCTTAGAAAAAAAGGTGCTATCTAGATTCTAAAATGGTTCTTTGGCTGTCCACAGTGTAGTGGACAGCCAAAGAGTGTAGTCCCTTTGAATAACCCTTTTTGGTTCCAGGTAGAACCCGTTTGGGTTTCATGTAGAACCCTCTGTAGAAAGGGTTCTACCTGGAACCAAAAAGGGTTCTCCTGTGGGGACAGCCAAAGAACCCTTTTGAGTGTAGTCTGGCCCTGGCCTAGCTGACATAGAGGTGTACAAATATCCTTTTTATTTTCCTCTACTCTGGAAGTGCTGGCCCACAGGCGCCAGTGTGTGTGTGTGTGTGTTCCACAGCCAGTTCAGTGGAATGGTCTGGGATGTAACCCAGGACAGAGTTTCCCGTTGTGAGGGGGTTTTCTCTGTTCGCCAGCAAGGCGACCCCTCTCTCATACCTGTGATTAATGCCAGAGCACGCACCTCAGAGGCAGTGTCAACAAACAGCCTGTGTGTGTGTGTGTGTATGTGTGTGTGTGTGTGTGTGTGTGTGTGTGTGTGTGTGTGTGTGTGTGTGTGTGTGTGTGTGTGTGTGTGTGTGTGTGTGTGTGTGTGTGTGTGTGTGTGTGTGTGTGTGTGTGTGTGTGTGTGTGTGTGTGTGTGTGTGTGTGTGTTGTGACTGGGTGGAGGAGGGTTGGTTCATTCATTAGAGAGATGCATTAAATTATTCCCTGTAGTGTAGAGTTAGAAGTTTTACAGTGTAGAGTTATAACGTTTACAGTGTAGAGTTATAACGTTTACAGTGTAGATTTAGAAGGTTTACAGTGTAGAGTTAGAAGTTTTACAGTGTAGAGTTATAACGTTTACAGTGTAGAGTTATAACGTTTACAGTGTAGAGTTAGAAGGTTTACAGTGTAGAGTTAGAAGGTTTACAGTGTAGAGTTAGAAGGTTTACAGTGTAGAGTTAGAAGTTTTACAGTGTAGAGTTATAAAGTTTACAGTGTAGAGTTAGAAGGTTTACAGTGTAGAGTTAGAAGGTTTACAGTGTAGAGTTATAAAGTTTACAGTGTAGAGTTAGAAGGTTTACAGTGTAGAGTTACAAGGTTTACAATGGGGATATATGAGAGTATGGATGTCTCCTAGGTGGTAGGAGAGAGACATACTGTAACTGTATGGGACATTATATTAGCCCACCTTTGCCCCTTCCCTTCCACCTTTGCCCCCGTCCCACTGCCCCTCCCTCTCCACTGCCCCTTCCCTCCCCAATTTGCCCCCTCCCTCCCACTGCCCCTCCCTCCCCACTGCCCCTTCCCTGTCCAATTTTCTCCCTCCCTACAACTGCCCCTCACTCCCCACTGCCTCCCCAATTTCCCTCCCCAATTTGCCCCCTCCCTCCCCAATTTGCCCCCTCCCTCCCCAATTTGCCCCTTCCCTCCACCACCCATGTCCCCTCAGTCATCAGTGGTTGAGCAGATCCATCAGTCTGACTGTGTCCTCACTAGTGGAGCCGGTAGTGGAGTACAGAACTGATCGTTGTGATGAATGGGAGAGAGAACGCTATGTGACACTTATTTTCCTTTCTCCCCCCAAAATCTTTCAACCAAAACATGAAACCTGGATGGGATGAGGGGTGGGTGGGGGTGAGAGGGGATGTTAGGGGTGTGGACAGGGGGGTCTGGTGATCGATGGCTGGGACTCTGAGCTGACCCTCACACTGCCCTTCCATGAGTGAGTGGGTGTGGGTCTCCAAGGATAAGGACACACATACCTCCTAGTGAGAAACAGTAGGAATAAAGGAAGAGGAAAGGATGCCTTCTTATGACAGGAATTGTGTTGTGTGTGTGTGTGTGTGTGTGTGTGTGTGTGTGTGTGTGTGTGTGTGTGTGTGTGTGTGTGTGTGTGTGTGTGTGTGTGTGTGTGTGTGTGTGTGTGTGTGTGTGTGTGTGTGTGTGTGTGTGTGTGTGTGTGTGTGTGTGCATGCATGTGTGTGTGTGTGTGCACATACGTGTGTTTGTGTGTGTGCATGTGCGCTTTCATGTGTGTGTCAGTGCGCTCGTGTGTATGTACATGTGTATGCCTGTTGCTATGTAAATGTAACAGAGAGTACATTGTGACCCTAGCTGGGTTTGGGCCAGTATGCGTGAGAATCCAGGTACAGACATAACTCACCATGTCAGTGTTGTGTAGTAAAAACAGCAGAAAAGCTGAAGAATTTACGCTGGTCCGAGATCAGTAAAAGTATAAACCGCAATACTGTCTTGAGTTAGCGCTGAACAATAGGAGTGTGGACCAGAGCGGAGTCTGGTCTGGGTGAAAACGTAACAGTTTTTGACAGGCCTGGCCACAACTGACCTATTATGTTACCAGAGACTGAGAGAAACAGACAGAAAGAGAGAAAGAGAGAAAAAGAGAGAAAACTAGAAGGAAAGTCAGAGGAGAGAGATAGAGTACATGTTTTGTGTTTTTGCATGTGTGCGAGAATGTGTGCACATGAATGTGTGTGTGTGTCTGGGTATAGTACATCTCTGTGAGTGTTTCTGTGTCTGTGAGACATCTTGATAGTGCAATGTGTAGAATAAATCTGTGTTAGATAGATAGAGAAGGAGGTAGATCTGTCTATGACCGCACATTCTCAGAGAAGGTGACGGAGGGTTCAGAAGTAACCATGGCCACCAGTGTAAACAAAAAGAACAACAGACAAACAAACAACCATTAAAACAAGAACATCCAAACCTAACTCCTCGTTAACACTTCATTAGTGGCTGAGATACAGGAAAGACAGGAGAGGAAAGACAGGAGGGAAGAAGCAGGAGGACAGGGCAAAGGGAAGGGAGAAGGAGAGAAGAAGGATAAAGAGAGTAGAGGGTGGAGAGAAGGAAGAAATGATCAGATTAGAGCAGTGGAAAAGAGAAGAAAAGAGAGAAAGTGAGGAGTGGAGAGGCAGGAGGAGTGGAGAGGGAGGAGGAGTGGAGAGGGAGGAGGAGTGGAGAGGCAGGAGGAGTGGAGAGGCATTAGGAGAAGGGAGGGGTGGGGGATTAAAGGGAGTAGAAGGAAGAGAGGATGGAGAGTGAGGAGATCGAGGCAAACTCCCTGGCAGGCAGGCAGGCAGGCAGGCAGACAGACAGACAGACAGACAGACAGACAGACAGACAGACAGACAGACAGACAGACAGACAGACAGACAGACAGACAGACAGACAGACAGACAGACAGACAGACAGACAGACAGACAGACAGACAGACAGACAGGCAGCGGTGACTGGCTAAATAAACATTCCTAATTGGCTGTGGAGCCCCACCAGTCTGGGGTTTCACAGTCTTTCATCCTGGGAAGGCCAACGGGAAGCTGTGGGAGAGCTGAGGTGAGGCACCTTTCTACACAGTCACACACACAGAACACACACACACATATACACATATGCACATACACCGTGATATTCACACATGCATTCACACACACACACACACACAAACACACAAACACACACGCACACGCACACGCACACGCACACGCACACGCACACGCACACACACACACACACACACACACACACACACACACACACACACACACATTCATGCAGCAAATGCAGCACATGCACACACACTTAGAGATTTAGGAGTCATATCCAACAGGGTACTACTCGACCGAGGCTCACACACACACAGACACGCGCATGCATGTGCACTCACACACACACAAGCAGACGAACACACACACACGCATATGTTCATTCATCAGACACTCAGACAACCCACTGCAGAGCAATCTAAATGGATTAAAACAACCTGGCTCCAACTCCCCCATCCTCCCACCCTCATAGATGAGGATACAGGATGAGTCAAGCTCATGGTGAATGGAGTTATGTTACGGCCTGGGACTACAAACACACATGAGACATTTTAACAGACAACGTCCTCCAGAGCATCACACAGTCCACTGAAGGCTTGCAGCAGTCATGCTAGAACTTGATACCTTCCTCTGGCCATACACAACTCCAGTATTTACCAAGGTCGCTGGCTGCCTGAATGATCCTACCTTGTGAAATACAACCCTATTTGTCTGCTGAACACATCACTTCCATCAAATCAGTGTTTCCCATTTGATATACAGCTAATATAACAGAGGACATACAGTGGCGACATGCTGAACTGCACGGCGTCTCAGTCACTGTCCTTGACCTCTGAGAAAGTGGTATGTATTTGTATGTTTATGTGATTAGCCTATGTGTGTGAGGACAGATTGACAGACAGACAGACAGACAGACAGACAGACAGACAGACAGACAGACAGACAGACAGACAGACAGACAGACAGACAGACAGACAGACAGACAGACAGACAGACAGACAGACAGACAGACAGACAGACAGACAGACAGACAGACAGACAGACAGACAGACAGACAGACAGACAGACAGACAGACAGACAGACAGACAGACAGACAGACAGACAGACAGACAGACAGACAGACAGACAGACAGACAGACAGACAGACAGTATAATGACGTGTTCAGCCTTTCACTCTGTATTGTGCAGTACAACACACAGGAGAAGATAGCAGTTTGGCCACAGATTCACTTTTTCCGCTGCCATACATCAGAAGCTATGTAGATCAGATGAAGTCATATCCCCACGTGGACTTTGACTACATACTGTGTGTTGAGTTGTAGGTGTCACCAAGGTTAGATATATAGCTATGACATGGAAACATTGGCAGAGGACATCTCAGAGGCAGAGAGATATTTGAACTTGGAGAACTCTGGGAGATGTTCTTGAGGATATGGTGGTGAGTGACTGTCATCTACTTCAAGCAGTTTTGGGGTCTGACCAAGGGACAGAGGAGAAGGTTTAAATGCCCCTCTTCCCGTCCCGTCATAACCCTCATACTATGGGCTATTTGCCTGTAGTGAAGGTACAACCGTCTACTGATGCTCAATTGAGCCAGGAACACAAGCGGACCAGAAAAAGCTGCAGTCTGCACAAGAAGAACAGAAGAATGATAGAGAGGACATGTGATCCCATAGTTTCCATACTCTGGAATGGTGTGGTCCCTTCAGAAAGAGAGAAAGCGTGAGAGAGAGAGAGAGACATGGAGGCAGAGAGAGAGATGGGGAGAGAGAGAAAGAGGGAGAGCGAGAGAGATGTGGGTGACAAACAGGGGGGGTCACTAGGGGCAACAGTGAAAGAGAGGGAGAGAGAGAGAGAAACATGAAGGCAGAGAGAGGAAGATGGGGGGAGAGAGAGAGAGAGAGAGAGAGAGAGAGAGAGAGAGAGAGAGAGAGAGAGAGAGAGAGAGAGAGAGAGAGAGAGAGAGAGAGAGAGAGAAACATGAAGGCAGAGAGAGGAAGATGGGGGGAGAGAGAGAGAGAGAGAGAGAGAGAGAGAGAGAGAGAGAGAGAGAGAGAGAGAGAGAGAGAGAGAGAGAGAGAGAGAGAGAGAGAGAGATAAAAGCAGAGACCAAAGCAGAGGAGAGAAGATGGGCACAATAACGGCGAGAGAGAGAGAGAGAGAATAAAAAAATAGGGGTTTAAACCAGGACCCTGGCCTATGGCCCACAGTCAGAGGGAGAGCGGGATTGTGAAAGAGGTCGTTTCGGAGGAGTGCAGAGGAACGGGGGGAGGGAAAGATGAGAGCGGTGCTGCTCTCTAGAGAAACCTACTGCTGTTAGTTTTATCTCTCTGCTCTATAAGCTCGCTTTTATAGGCTCAGCCAGTGGCACTGGCCAGGACTGGGGAAAGGCGAGGAGGAAGGAGAGAGAGGGAGTAAGGAAGGAAAGATGCATAGTCTTTTTTATATCATGAATTCATATGGCCTGCTAAGCAGTGTGTCGAATAATATTTACAACAATATCTAACTACTGTTAGAGTGGGACATAACTCAGCTTCCTCATATCCAGAAGGCTGTAAAACGCACAACACAACTGCTTCCCAACTGTGTTCCTCTTAGCCAGCTCCTGGGACTGCATGGTGCACATTATAGTTTAATGACCTTGGCAGCGGGAGGCCGGGGGCTGTAGCGTAGCAAGCTAGCACCAAGAGGCTGAATCTAACGCAGGCTCTGACCCAGTCACTCTGTCTCTGGGTCTCCCAAAGATGTTTGGAGAAGGGGAGGGGAGGGGGGACAAAAGGAGAGAAGATGAGAGGAGGGGAGGGGGATAAAAGGAGAGAAGATGAGAGGAGGGGAGGGGGATAAAAGGAGAGAAGATGAGAGGAGAGAGGAGGGGAGGGGGATAAGAGGAGAGAAGATGAGGGGAGGGGGATAAGAGGAGAGAAGATGAGAGGAGAGAGGAGGGGAGGTAGAGGCTGCTACCAGCTCTCACAGTCACATGTCAGAATTAGACGTTCATCCATGTTTCTCAAACGTCAAATTTCGAAGTGTTTAAGGTTGATTGTAAGCATAAACTCCATAGTTCTAAGGTTAGGTGTTAACTCTGAGTGGTTAAGGTAAGGGTTAAGGTTTGGGATAGGCTTAAAACAAAAGTATCAAAAACAACTTTATATCGCTGGATTTGAACTTTGGAATCGGAGGCAGATGCTAACGTCCATCCACCATCCCTGTCCACAACATCATTGCATAACTGAAACCTACTTGAAGGTAACAGCACTCACTGTTGCCCCTGGTGGCCGATTTCAACATCATCTCCCGACGTCCTCAGACATGGATGGACGTTGAATACTGACTTGTATCACGGGTGACCTGGCTGGAGGACGAGGTAGAGGCAGAGGCAGTAGAGATATGTAGGAGAAATAGGAAGTGAGGCTGGGGCTGTAATAGTGGATGTCAAGAAGACGATCTATCTCTCTGTCCTTTCCTCTAACCTCTTCTCTCTCTGTCTCTCTCTGTCTGTCTTCCTTTCCCCTCTCTAAGCACCTCATCAGTAGACGTCAGTAATGTGCTCTGCCAGAACACAGCCTCAGAGTGTTCTATTCTGCATTGTATTGCAGCCAACCCTGTGGTTATCACTTTTGGGATTGAATATGTGTTCAAACCTCTCTTCGTGTGTGGATGGTACTCTGTGGTCAAACTACTTTGCGTGTGGACCATGCTGGATCATGTGTGTGTCTGTGTGTCTGTGTGTCTGTGTGTGTGTGTGTGTGTGTGTGTGTGTGTGTGTGTGTGTGTGTGTGTGTGTGTGTGTGTGTGTGTGTGTGTGTGTGTGTGTGTGTGTGTCTGTGTGTCTGTGTGTCTGTGTGTCTGTGTGTGTGTGTGTGTGTGTATGTCAGACACCTCATGTATCAGCCAGCAGCTCCTCCACCCAAGGGAAATGAGCCAGCCCATGCTCAAAACCACACACACACACACACACACACACACACACACACACACACACACACACACACACACACACACACACACACACACACACACACACACACACACACACACACACACACACACACACACACACACACACACACACACACACACACACAAAGAAATCTGTGTAGAGTGTTAGGCATTGCATATTGTTTATGGTTCAGTAGGGTCGGGTCAGGCTTTAGAAGTGCGTGTGTGTGTTTTTCCATGAAGCTGAGCAAAGCATTTTAGGGCAGAGGGCATATAGTATAACATCTGCAACACACATACAGTACCTCCTGTACACACACACACACTTTGGCTTCTAGCTGCTGATGTGTGGTAACTGTCCCATGATGAGAGATCAGTGAGGGAGGGATGATTCAAGGGTATGGGAGTGTGTGTGTGTGTGTGTGTGTGTGTGTGTGTGTGTGTGTGTGTGTGTGTGTGTGTGTGTGTGTGTGTGTGTGTGTGTGTGTGTGTGTGTGTGTGTGTGTGTGTGTGTGTGTGTGTGTGTGTGTGTGTGTGTGTGTGTGTGTGTGTGTGTGTGTGTGGGTGGGTGGGTGGGATTCTGGTGGGGTTTATGCGTGGGTTTGGAGAGGAGGGCTGCATTGAGGTCTGGGGGTGGATGGATTATTGGAGGCGGGGGAGTGGAGGAGGAGGGGGAGGGTGATCACTTTTTCCAGGGACGTCTCCGAACATGTCATGTCATCAGCATTTCCCCAGCAGCTCGCAGGGAGGGAAGGAACAAGGGAGGGAAAGAGGGAGGGGAGGTGAAGGGGGGGAACGCTTCTTCCGAAGGGGGCAGGCAGCCAACAACAACAGTGGACTCCAGTAGGTCGGTACAGGAAGAGAGGTGAGGGGGTGAGAGAGAGGAGAGAGAGGGAGGCTGATGTGTGTGCCTGGCACTCCGGAGCGTTCCCGTCTGCTGTTCCTGAGCCAGAGGGCCTTCAGTAGGCGCTGGTCCCCCGGGAGTCATTAAAACACATTCCATTCCCATTATTCCACAATCCCCTTCACCAGCAGCGCCATCCCAGGATTTACCTTTTACAGATCATCCTCATTATTATTCTGTATTATTAGACATCTGCTGAGCTGTGTGTGTTTGTTTGTGTGTGTGTGTGTGTGTGTGTGTGTGTGTGTGTGTGTGTGTGTGTGTGTGTGTGTGTGTGTGTGTGTGTGTGTGTGTGTGTGTGTGTGTGTGTGTGTGTGTGTGTGTGTGTGTGTGTGTGTGTGTGTGTGTGTGTGTGTGTGTGTGTGTGTGTGACAACAGGTCTGCTAAAGTTTCAGTCCTTTTAAAACAGCTCACCTGGCCTGGGTCCAACATGACGAGATTTTAACAAAGATGAATTATCTTTAACTTCTCTGCATTTTGTGAATGAGTGTACCGAGTTTTAGGGCTGGAGTGTGTGTGTGTGTGTGTGTGTGTGTGTGTGTGTGTGTGTGTGTGTGTGTGTGTGTGTGTGTGTGTGTGTGTGTGTGTGTGTGTGTGTGTGTGTGTGTGTGTGTGTGTGTGTGTGTGTGTGTGTGTGTGTGTGTGTGTGTGTGTGTGTGTGTGTGTGTGCGTGCGTGCGTGCGTGCGTGCGTGCGTGCGTGTCAGTGAACAGTCATTTCCTCTCTCCCAGCTCACTGTTCTGTGACTCACAGCTGTTATAGAGAGTAAAGTGTTTCCTTAGAGACAACATCAGTAATGCCTTATCTCTGCCATGTTAATGCCACACAGATCTTTTACAGCCTGATCATACTCATAATGTTCTCATGTCTTTAACTCTAATGTGATTTGAAGTGTGAGTTTTTTGGGTGTGGGGTGATATGTGTGCATGTTTGTATCTGTGTATTAAAGCTGCAATATGTAACTTTTTGGGTGTTCTGACCAAATTCACATAGAAATGTGAGTTATAGATCTGTCATTCTCATTGAAAACAAGTCTAAGAAGCCATAGATCTGTTCTATGAGTGCTATTTCTATGCTTCCTGTGCTTACATTTCGTTTTTGTGTCTTTTACTTTCAGTTTTGTACACCAGCTTCACACAGCTGAGAATACAATATTTTGGGGTTTTGAAAATATATTTCACAGAGGTTTAGATCATAAACTAATTCTCTACACTATACTTCCTTGTTTTGTCAGATTAACTGAACTTAGAAGAACTATTGGAATTGTATCAACCAGTAAATTGCAGAGTGATTTAATAGAGTGCATTCTAAACACATTCAGACCCCAAGACGTTTTCCACATGTTGTTATGTTACAGCCTTATTCTAAAATGGATTACATTGTTTTCCCCCTCATCAATCTACACACAATACCCCATAATGACAAAACAAAAACAGGTTTTTAGACATTTAAGAAAATGTATAGAAAAAAACCCCAACTGAAATGACAAATTTACAAAGTATTCAGACCCTTCACTCAGTACTTTGTTGAAGCACCTTTGGCAGCGATTACAGCCTCGAATCTTCTTGGGTATGACGCTACAAGCTTGGCACACCTGTATTTGGGGAGTTTCTCCCATTCTTCTTTGCAGATCCCCTCAAGCTCTGTCAGGTTGGATGGGGAGTGTTGCTGCACAGCTATTTTCAGGTCTCTCCAGAGATGTTTGATCATGTTCAAGTCCGGGCTCTGGCTGGGCCACTCAAGGACATTCAGAGACTTTTTCCGAAGCCACTCCTGCATTGTCTTGGCTGTGTGCTTAGGGTCATTGTCCTGTTGGAAGGTGAACCTTCACCCCAGTCTGAGTTCCTGAGCCCTCTGGAGCAGGTTTCATTAAGGATCTCTCTGTACTTTGCTCCGTTCATCTTTCCATCGTTCCTGACTAGTATTCCAGTCCCTGTCGCTGAAAAATATCCCCACAGCATGATGCTGCCACCACCATGCTTCACCGTAGGGATGGTGCCAGGTTTCCTCCAGACGCGACGCTTGGCATTCAGGCTAAAGAGTTCAGTCTTGGTTTCATCAGACCAGAAAATCTTGTTTCGCATGGTCTGAGAGTCCTTTACGTACCTTTTGGCAAACTCCAAGCGGGCTGTCATGTGCCTTATACTGAGGAGTGGCTTCCGTCTGGCCACTCTACCATAAAGGCCTGATTGATGGAGTGCTGCAGAGATGGTTGTCCTTCTGGAAGGTCCTCCCATCTCCACAGAGGAACTCTGAGCTCTGTCAGAGTAACCATCGGGTTCTGGTTCACCTCTCTGACTAAGGCCCTTCTCCCCCAATTGCTCAGTTTGACCGGGCGGACAGTTCTAGGAAGAATCTTGGTGGTTCCAAACTTTTTCCATTTAAGTGTAGGCCACTGTGTTCTTGCGGACCTTCAATGCTGCAGACATTTTTTGGTACTCTTCCCCAGATCTGTGCCTCAACACAATCCTGTCTCGGAGCTCTATGGACAATTCCTTCGACCTCAAGGCTTGGTTTTGCTCTGACATGCACTGTCAACTGTGGGACCTTATATAGACAGGTGTGTGCCTTTCCAAATCATGTTAAATCAATTAAATTTACCACAGGTGGACTCCAGTCAAGTTGTAGAAACATCTCAAGGATAATCAATGGAAACAGGATGCACCTGAGCTCAATTTTGAGTCTGATAGCAAAGGGTCTGAATACTTATGTAAATAAGGTATTTCTGTTTTTTAAACCTGTTTACACTTTGTCATTATGAGGTATTGTGTGTAGATTGATGAGGGGGAAAATAATGTAACCACATTTTTTTGAAAGGCTGTAACGTATCAAAATGTGGAAAAAGTCAAGGGGTCTGAATACTTTGTGTACAGTGCCTTTAGAGAGTATTCACACCCCTTGACCTTTTCCACATTTTGTTGTGTTACAGCTTGGATTTAAAATTTAGATTTTGTGTCACTGATCGACACACAATACCCTATAAGGTCTGAGGGGATTTTTGTTTTGAGACATTTTTACAAATGATTTAAAGATGAAAAGCTGAAATGTATTGCGTCAATAATAGTGGTTAACATGATTTTTGAATGACTACCTCATCTCTGTACTCCACACATACAGTTAGGTCCCTCAGTTGAGTAGTGAACTTCAAGCACAGATTGAACCACAAAGACCAGAGAGGTTTTCCAATGCCTCACAATGAAGGGCACCTATTGGTAGATGGGTAAAATAATAAGAAGCAGATACTGAATATCTCTTTGAGCATGGTGAAGTTATCAATTAAGCTTTGGATTGTGTATCAATACACCCAGTCACTATCAAGATACAGGTCTCCTTCCTAACTCAGTTGCCGGAGAGGGATTTCACCATGAGGCCAATGGGGATTTTAAAACAGTTACAGCGTGTAATGGCTGTGATAGGAGAATGAGGATGGATCAACAACATTGTAATTACTCAACAATACAAACCTGTATGACAGAGTGAAATAAGGAAGCCTGTACCGAAGAAAAATATTCCAAAACATGTATCCTGTTTGCAATAAGACATTAAAGTAATACTGAAAAGAAATGACAAAGAAATGCATGTTTGTCCTGAATACAAAGTGTTATGTTTGGGGCAAATACAACACAACATATCACTGAATACCACTCTTCATATTTCAAGCATGGTGGTGGCTGCATCATGTTATGGGTATGCTTGTTATTGGCAAGGACTAGAGAGTTTTTGGGGGTAAAAAGAATAGGGCTAAGTTTTCTAGTTACAGTTTTGACTTAAATCAGCTTGAAAATCTATGGCAAGACTTGGAAATGTCTGTCTATTAATGATCAACAACCAACTAGACAGAGATTGAAGAATTTTTTAAAGAATAATGGGCAAATATTGTACAATCCAGGTGTGCAAAACTCTTAGAGACTTAACCAAAAATACTCACAGCTGTAATCACTGCCAAAGGTGATTCTAACATGTATTGACTCAGGAGGTTGAGTATTTATGTAATCAAGATATATGAATGTTTCATTTTCCATTATTTTCCACTTTGACATCACAGATTATTTTGTGTAGATTGTTGACAAAAAACTCCACAATTAAATAGATGTTAATCCCAATTTGTAACACAACAAAATGTGGAAAAAGTTAAGGGGTGTGAATACTTTCTGAAGGCACTGTATGTGTACATGCGTGGTTGTGTGAACTACTCAGTGCCTTTGGCTGCAGTTTCTCAGTGACAGATATCTGCAGAAAGGAGAATGTGAGAGAGAGAGAGAGAGAGAGAGGGGGGGGGAGAAATAGAGAGAGAGAGAGAGAGAGAGAGAGAGAGAGAGAGAGAGAGAGAGAGAGAGAGAGAGAGAGAGAGAG